>NC_083465.1:29836958-29841958 GCF_030014155.1 Tachysurus vachellii
AGGTGTTCATTAGTAATGGCGCCCCACACTGAGTGTGTGTATATCTGACCTTTACTGATCAATCTCTCACATCGACTCTCAGCTTACATTAAATATTTAACATTCTATAATCACACACACACACACACACACACACACACACACAGAGGGTCTGATTAATTACACCTCCGTTCCTTTCGTGCTGTTAATAACTTTCATTACTAACTTCATCAGTAAAACTCTAAACATCTTTAAATCTCTTCATCTTCATCTTCATCTTCATCTCTTCTCCTCACCCAAAGAATTAAATCTACAATTGACTTTATATTTGTTCACTTAAACGTAGTCTTGTTTTATTTCATGTTATAAATAATATAGACAAAATGAAATAATAGTAATACATAAAAAGGAAAGAATTAAGAAATAATTCTTAAAGATAAGAAAAAATTCTACTTTATTTTTCTTATTATTTTTTAGAATTTCTATTATATATATATATATATATATATATATATATATATACTATTACTTATATTACTAATAAATAAACAAACAAACAAACAAACAAATAAATAAATAAATAAATAAATAAAGGGATGGGCGTGGTCTGATTTATGATGGGGCGTGGTCCGATCTATGATGGGGAGTGGTCTGATCTATGATGGGGAGTGGTCTGATCTGTGATGGGCGTGATTTGATCTGTAATGGGGGCGTGAACTGATCTGTGATGGGGCGTGGTCTGATCTGTGATGGGGCGTGGTCTGATCTGTGATGGGGTGTGGTTTGATCTGTAATGGGGCGTGGTCTGATATGTGGTGGGGACGGGGCTATGGTGGAGCTCGACAAAACAGAGCTCATGACTTTTCTTGTATCTGTTTTTCTTTTACTTCAGTACTTTGTCTATTGTGTCCAAACCACACACACACAGACACACACACACAGACACACACACACACACACACACACACACAGACACACACACACACACACACACACAGACACACACACATACAAGAACTTCTCTGTCAGCACCCGCATAGTGGTGAGAGGCAAACACACTTCCATCCAGACAGTGATACATCTCATGTGTCTGAACATGCTGCAAGAGAGAGAGAGAGAGAGAGAGAGAGAGAGAGAGAGAGAGAGAGAGAGAGAGAGAGAGAAAGAGAAAGAGAGAGAGAGAGAGAGCGAGAGAGAGAAGAATGAGTGTTATATTTATGCTAAAATGTGTCCTATGTGGAAAGAAAGATTTGAAGAATCAACCATAAATATAGATCTTCAGACAGATTCACAGCTCTGTGTGTGTGTGTGTGTGTCTGTGTGTGTGTCTGTGTGTGTGTGTGTGTCTGTGTGTGTGTCACTCATTCACTCGTTCAAAAGTGCGACTTTTTTGTTTTAAATTGTTGCTCCAAGATGGCCGCCGTCTTCGGCCGTACGACAGCGGTGTGTGTCTCTGCATCACTCTCTAACTCCTCTCAGTGCCACACGCTCTCTTAAATCCGTCTCTGTGTCTCAGAGGACGAGTCGAGGCACACTTCAGAGTGTGTGAGACAGATTTATTCACACGTTGTCCTCACGGAGAGCAGATACGGAGAGCGTCCTTCAGGCTACGGCTCACCCAAATCCACAGAGGCTGTGATAAATAGAGGAAGAATGTGTGTGTGTGTGTGTGTGTGTGTGTGTGTTTTACTCTTTGTGTGCACTAATGTCCCTGTAATGATGTCCACATGTTTGACCTTGTAGAGATAGTCAATGGGTTTCATTTAAAAAAATAAAATAAAATAAAATAAAATAAAATAAAATAAAATACTACTAATAAATATTTACACACAAAATTTGTGGAATCGTGGAATGGAAACCACACCTCCTTTTTCTTAGCCCCACCCCAAGTGCCTTACAATTCCTGTGCAGTTATTGTGGTTAATGGATCGGCCATTTTCAGAGATGCAACCTACCTGAAATTATTTCTAAAAATAAATAAACAATCATTAATTATGATAATAATTCAGTAAAATATGATTTATTATGATTATAGAAAATAATTAAGCAGTTTAATTTAGATTTTATCACTTTACCTCACTTTACAGCACAGTGCCACATACACACCACACTGCACATGGACACTTTAAGGACAATCATTAAAACCATACGCATTTATGTATATTGATGTATATACATTATTCTTCACTTATATTTTCATATTGTTTATACAGTTTATACTTTTTTATTTATCTACCTCCTTTTGGTTATATTTTTTATCCCTAATTGCATTCCTTATGTTTGAATACCGGACAGATGCAAAAAGTATTTCACTGCATGTCTGTAATCTGTGTGTGTGTGTGTGTGTGTGTGTGTGTGTGTGTGTGTGTGTGTGTGTGTGTGTGTGTGTGTGTGTGTGTGTGTGTGTGTGTGTGTGTGTGTGTGTGTGTGTGTGTGTGTGTGTGTGTGTGACAAATACAATGTGATTTGATTTGATTAGTAAACAAATGCTTTTTTTTTTATGTTGGCTTATTCAAAAAACAAACACCTATTTTATTATTATTGTTATTATTATTGTTGTTGTTGTTGTTGTTAGTAGTAGTAGTAGTATTAGTATTGATAATTGAAAATGTATCATTTCTAATTATTTATTGCCTTTGTGCTATTTTACTTTTGTATTTCTGAGGATTTGTCACATTTTATACATAAAAATACAGTAAAATATAAAAAATAAATAATTAAATAAATTAAAATAGTTGATAATAATAATAATAATAATAATAATAAGTATATTAATTATGATCATACTTATATGTATATATTTGCTTGTAACTTATTTGTAATTTTGTTTTAATTAATTTAATATGCAGTTATTATTATTTCTTTTTTTTTTCCAGATATGTTGATTAAAAATGTAGAAAATAAAAAGATATTTATAAAATATTTAGATATCAAAACATTCGGAGAATAACAGAAATAAATAAGTTTTTTCAGGACACATGGCATTTTTTAAGCATGTGAAAGCTTTAGATTGTACAGAAATTAATTTACATATAAATATTAAAATTGAAAAAAATTTAAATTAATTAATTAAAAAAAAATACATTTATTTACCACATTATATTATATAACATTTATAAAGATATCTGCTAAAGTGTGTGTGTGTGTGTGTGTGTGTGTGTGTGTGTGTGTGTGTGTGTGTGTGTGTGAATATACTGATTTTATTTTTGATTTTTATGATTGCGTATGACATCATCATGATCATCATCATCATCATGGTGATGGTTGCAGTGCATTGTGAGCCTCAATCATTTTTTGGCAGTTCTCACAAATACTCAGGCATAAGAGGAAAGGTTTAATTTACTCTCCACTGTGTGTGTGTGTGTGTGTGTGTGTGTGTGTGTGTGTGTGTGTGTGTGTGTGTGTGTGTGAGCAGAGTGCTGATGGAGCACCCTGGTGTGCCACCAAGAGAGGGATTGAAGGAAGGAAAAGAGAGTGTGTGGACAGGAAATGAGTTTGAATAAGGCAAAAGCAAGATTACACACTGCAGTGGATTAGTCACACACACACACTCACACTCACACACACACACACACACACACACACATACACATTTTATTTTCCTAATTCCTTACTCTTGCTCTGGTTTACAAGTCTACACCTGTTGGATAAATGTGTGTGTGTGTGTGTGTGTGTGTGAGATGAAGACTGAGAATCAGCAACGCACGCACACACACACACACATACACACACACAATTCCTCACCATAAAAGGACAAAACATTGAATTCTTAATGGAAAGTGGTACGCTGTATAAAATTACACAACCCCACACCATCCACAGGTTATTACCATGAGCTGGTGTGTGTGTGTGTGTGTGTGTGTGTGTGTGTGTGTGTGTGTGTGTGTGTGTGTGCATGAGAGAGCTTGGCTGTTTTACACTTCTCTGACCTTCACAACTCTGCAAACACAACCCAGTAATTAAAGGGAATTAAAGGATTTGTTGTTTTCTCTCTCTCTCTCTCTTTCTCTCACACACACACACTCTCTCTTTTTCGCCCTCTTTCTTTCCCCCTTATTTCCCCTTTCTTTTCAGTTCTATTCCAGAGAGCTTCATTACCCTGACTGTATGAAGACATAGTAAATATTGTATACAGTAAGAAGAGTGTGGAGCTTCAGCCTGGTTCTCCTTACACAGTGACTGGGTTCTCTGGAGAACCTTTTAAAGATCCAGTCAGTAACGAACTATGAAAAATAACGAGCTGGACATAACGAGTTGTAGCCCTGACACACTGCCATCTAGAGGACAGCTCTGTTTTACCTCACTGTAAATTAGACCTCGAGCAGCACAAACAGATCATCATACACACTACTGCAGCCCCTTAATCACTTGAGTCACACTGGTTGTTGCCATAGTGACACAATGACTCAGACCCCAAGCATCTGACATCATCGGTTTTGGCACCTGAGAACTGGCTCTCCTGTGGCGCCAAGTAGGAATGTACATCGTTCTAATCTCAAATACTGTACTGAAAGTTCTAATTATCATCTTACACCTGATACTGATCCCACACTGACCTCAGTCTAATCACATACTGATCCCACACTGACCTCAGTCTAATCACATACTGATCCCACACTGACAGTCTAATCACATACTGATCCCACACTGACCTCATTCTAATCACATACTGATCCCACACTGACCTCAGTCTAATCACATACTGATCCCACACTGACCTCAGTCTAATCACATACTGATCCCACACTGACAGTCTAATCACATACTGATCCCACACTGACCTCATTCTAATCACATACTGATCCCACACTGACCTCAGTCTAATCACATACTGATCCCACACTGACAGTCTAATCACATACTGATCCCACACTGACAGTCTAATCACATACTGATCCCACACTGACAGTCTAATCACATACTGATCCCACACTGACCTCAGTCTAATCACATACTGATCCCACACTGACCTCAGTCTAATCACATACTGATCCCACACTGACAGTCTAATCACATACTGA
>NC_083465.1:29849458-29851958 GCF_030014155.1 Tachysurus vachellii
TACATTTACTTTATTTATGCTAATTTGTTCCTTATTTCCATTTTTCCGTGAATCTAAACTTTAACTGTTTTCCTGCACGACGTGGCTTGTCTCGATGTGAAAGTTAAACAGAGTTGCGATTGAGAAAACACTTCTAGCTAAAACTCAAACACTTCATCATCGATTAATTACATGACATTAATTATTGAAATAAATGAATTACAATTTATTTAAAAGCAGAATGCAGCAGTTAGTGTGATGGAGTAGTTCAGGAGAAAGCTACAGATTTAGTCGCCTAATTATTGTGGCATGGTGTAATTAATCATGAGGTCATTCTGTAATTAAACATTAATTAAACTTTAATTAAACATTAATTAAACATTAATTCTCCTGAAACTAAAACTATTGTTTCCTTAATGCTTGGAATGTTTTATTTCTTAAAGCTGGTAATCTTATTTGGTTTTGTGTGTGTGTGTGTGTGTGTGTGTGTGTGTGTGTTCTGTCACTTTACCACTGTTAAATAAACCTGAACACAAGTTTAAAAATGTAACATTTTAATTTTTTTCTTTTCTTTTCGTTTCTTTTTTTTAACTCTCCATCATTAACATCATTTTTGGAGGACGATAAAGACTTTTGCGAGCCACAGATTAAGGAGAATGAGAAATAATTAAGAAATTAAGAGAGAGAAAAGGAATTAAATTAAATTATAAAGGAGAGAATATCTGATTAAAACAGCATCATTCAGGAATTTCGTAAAATGTTATTTAATAAACTGAATTATTGAAAATATTAGAATTTTTCGTCAGATGATGTTAAGGATTTTGTTAGTGAGACACATATTAAGTTACACTTTAGTGACTTTTTAAAATAATTCTGTAAGATGCACCATGAAAAAAGGAAAGAATGAAAATAAATTTATATCCCATAATTATCAATTTACTCACATACCGACATGGACATTATTTTTGTTTAAAGAATTTGGACAGATGTTTGTTTGTTTGTTTGTTTGTTTGTTTGTTTGTTTGTTTGTTTGTTTTTACTAATCTGTCATCGCCCCATATTTTCAGAGCCACTGACTTTGTAGCAAGCTAGAAAAAGAAACCCAGAAAATATTGAAGGAAACAAAATAAAGAATTAAAGAAAAAATTAAATGAAAAATAAAATTACAAAAGGAGAGAAAATTCATTAAATTTGCATTTATTCATACCATATAGTATATAGTACATAATAATAATAATATTTTATATAGAGAGATTTTTTAAACCCTCCAACTTAAAGACTTGTAAAATAAATTCAAATCCAAAATAAATAGATAAATAAATAAATAAATAAAAAGAGGTGAGTGTATTTATTTATTTCTGTTTTATACCAACATGAACCACATCAGGTGTTTTTTTTTTTTGTTTTTTATCCAACCTCACACACACACACACACACACACACACACACACACACACACACAGACACACACACAGACACACACACACACACGCACACACGGGCCATCAGTGATTATGTATATTTTCTGTGTGATTAAGTTGCTGTAAATTAGAAAGGAGAAAAAGGATATAAAATAAAAATAATAAACACGTATGAACTGAAGAATGAAGTCATTTTACTGCGAAAAGTGTCTTTAAAGTGGTTTAAAGAGTTTGTGTGGTTTTTTTTATCAGTCCATGATTTCATCAAATAAACAATACATCAGTCCAGGTTTAGATCAGAAGAAGGAGACATGACACAATACACAGGGGTTAAGGGACTCGTCTGCTGAGAGTGGTTATGTTTTGTCTCTCTCAAACACACACACACACACACAAACACACACACACACACACACACACACCTTGATCGTTTTTGTCAAACTCACTGAGCATGAAAGTAGCAATTTTACAGCACAGGAACTACAGTAACATTTATTTGAGCTGCATGCGGCACACTGCAAAAACACACACACGCACACACACACACACACGCAGCTCTCACACACACAAGCACACACATGCAGCTCTCTCTCGCATAAACACATGCAGCTCTCACACACATGTGCAGTTTTCACACGCACACACGCAGCACATACACACATTGCTCTCTCACACACACACATACACATGCAGTTCTCACACACACGAGCAGCTCTCTCTCACACACACAAATATTGCTCTCTCTCTCACTCACACATACACATGCAGCTCTCACATACACATGCAGCTCTCACACACACATGCAGCTCTCTCACACACAAAAATATAGCTCTCTCTCTCACTCACACACGTACAGCTCTCACACACACACGTACACACGAGCAGCTCTCTCTCACACACACGTACTTTTTTCACATTTTTAGGAATCTTTCCTTCAAGGACAGTGAGTTAAAGGGGGCAACGATCCATACTGCACTACACACTGTAATAGGAAGTGCTCCATCTGTCGAACACACACACACACACACACACACACACACACACACAGCTGCCGTGTTTAGAATGGTTAAAGTTTGTTTCAGGTTTAATCACAGCTTTAG
>NC_083465.1:29856958-29861958 GCF_030014155.1 Tachysurus vachellii
ATGAACACATGACGTGAACACGTGACGAACACATGACATGAACACATGACGTGAACACGTGACCTAAACACATGACCTAAACACGTGACATGAACACATGACATGAACACATGACGTGAACACATGACCTAAACACATGACCTAAACACGTGACATGAACACATGACATGAACACATGACATGAACATGTACGTCTGTTTCCTTTTCCTTGCTAACCCCAACAGAGTGCTATCATTCTGTTTCGAGGATAAAATGACACGCTTCCTTAAAATGAGCTGTATTTATAGCATGGAGAACATGCATTAGCATGCAGAGTAGCTTTTTATTTGACTACATTTAGCTCTTCATTTTGGAGTGTGTAGCTCTCCTGAGGAAATTACTCGCATTAGCATTAGCAGTGTAGCGTTAATTTAGCCAATAAAATGCCTAATTCTTAATTTTCAACTCACCTCACTGTCCAGGTCTTATATGGACCTGGTGTTTCAAAAGTGTTATGGTCTCTCTCTCTCTCTCTCTCTCTCTCTCTCTCTCTCTTTCTCTCTCTGGTATGAGGTCACAGTCCTGATGTGTTTGTTGAAGTCACTGAGAAAAGACATAAAGCTTTTAACATGTCAGAACACATGACCAGGTCACAGTCGACTAATCAATCTTTTTCTTTATAAATATGGAGTCTGGATTCAGGTATGATGTCATGGCTTTTGTGTGTGTGTGTGTGTGTATGTGTGTGTGTGTGTGTGTGCGTGCGTGCGTGTGTGTGTTTGAAGCCTTTGAAGTGATGCTCCACACAGGACCAGTCAATCAGCGCTCTCTCTGTTTAATGTGAGATTGAAGTGTGTATTTAAATTGAAACGAACATGTAGCAGATCAGCCGAGACAACATGCTAATGTAGCTAACAAGTAATGAACGCTAATAGCCTCCAGTTTAGCATAATGTTTTCAGTTTCTCAAATAGGCACACTGAAGTAGTGTCTATAAAAACATACGTTTCCACCCGGTGAATGCAGACAGAGGTTGTGGTGTAAGGTTTGGCGACGGAGACTGTACATTAGTAGGACAGTGTTTTATTGTATATATCTCACATGTGCTCAGTGCTGCTGAGTTCTGGATTGTGATTGGTTGTCGAGGTGTTGATCAGTTTCTCTGCGATTAAAGAGATACGTTAATGTTTCCATAGCAACATAATATTGTTGTTTAATATTAAAATTGTATAATATTCGTAGTAGTATATATTTTTTATATTCTGTTATATTTATTAAACTAATTCAAATTTAAAAAAAGTCGATTTTTTTTTCTTCTTCTTCTACTTCAGACACCGATCACGCCTCTGCTGATCCACTTCATTTGTTTATAACCATCACTTTAAGTCTCAGGAGCTCTTTTCTTCCTTTATCTTTAAAACAGCACTTGAATAAATCTTGTCTTCTGTTTCCTCCTTTTGTTTTTTGGTCTATTGTGCTCACAAGCGCTCTGACAGTAATTGATTGGACTGAGTCGCAGTCTTTTACTACAGCGCGTCCTATTGAGCTTTTGTACCTGAGCGTCACGTCCTTCACAAACACAAGTTACTTTTTTATTTTTTTTTTTTGTGAGGCGATAAGAGCCAGAGCTCGTTTACAGAAAGCATCAATGGATCATTAACATCCAGTCCACCGAGCGGCTCAGGTTTCTTAATTAGCGTCTCATTTACCCTAAAAGTCAATAAAGTGTGTTTGGGCCGTGTGTAAGTCTCCACTCGGGCTCATCCAGGGGTATTTTGTGGTGCGTGAGGGGGATTAGATGCTATTTAGTAGCGTACTGGATTAGAGGGTTAATAACGTCAGACTTTAATAACCTGTGTTTTTTTTTCTCTTTTATTCCTCAGTCTATTACTGTGAACTCTTTTTATTTCTTCATCACTTTATTATTAAACTGGAAGCTCTTGGAATTTATTATACGTGTTGTTTTACACATGTTGTTAGCCAGCTAGCTAATCTGTTAACTAGCACTTAAAACATGCTTATATTCAAGACTCAAATCTTTATATTTACCGCTGATGCTTACAGGCTAACTAATATAAGCTGCTTCAACAGGATTTCAAGTTTTATCAGAATTTTGAGAAGGATTCCTGACAGGATTTGTCTAAAAATATACAGCTAATGATAATTAGCTAGCTAGCTGTTGGCATTTTTTGTATGTAATTTGTTTTTACAGCTAACCTCAGCTAACTTGACAGGATTTCTGAGAGAATTGTTAACATAATCGTTATAGATATTAAGGCAATTAAAATTTTCTTACTACATTTAATTAAGTAGCTTACATGAGCTGACCTGAGAGAATCTCTGAGAGGATATATGATACTTATTATATTAAATATTCCTTGGTATATTATTGGCAGAAATGTGATAATACGTCACAGGATTTCTGAAAGAAGCTTTATTTATATGAACAAAATACTAACTCTTAACTTTTAATACTAACTATCTAGTTAAAATAAGATACCCTGCCAGGATTTTTGAGAGGATTGCACAGCCATATTTATTAAAGGTAATAATATTCAATGCTAAAGCTAGCAAGCTGGAACTTGACTGGATTTCTGAGAGAATTTTTCAGGTGACTATTTCAAAATTTTGTGGCAAAGCTAGCTAGCTAGCATGAAGTAATCTGACATGATTCCTAAAAGGAATATCATAAATGTTTATAGAATTTACGGCAGATGTTTAGCTAGCTATCATGAGCTAACAGAACAGAGAATTGTCAGCTAGTAGAAGTATCAAGTAACCAAAAAAATTATATTAAAATGAAATAATAGAATGAAGTCTTTGTTTAGTTATTAGTGAATAAATGTTTAGGTCTTTAGAATTTAGTAAGAATTAAGAACTAAGTCAGACTTTTTTTTCTATTTTCTTTAATAATTAGAATTTTGAGGGGGCACGGTGGCTTAGTGGTTATCACGTTCGCCTCACACCTCCAGGGTTGGGGGTTCGATTCCCGCCTCCACCTTGTGTGTGTGGAGTTTGCATGTTCTCCCCGTGCCTCGGGGGTTTCCTCCGGGTACTCCGGTTTCCTCCCCCGGTCCAAAGACATGCATGGTAGGTTGATTGGCATCTCTGGAAAATTGTCCGTAGTGTGTGATTGCGTGAGTGAATGAGAGTGTGTGTGTGTGTGCCCTGTGATGGGTTGGCACTCCATACAGGGTGTATCCTGCCTTGATGCCTGATGACACCTGAGATAGGCACAGGCTCCCCGTGACCCGAGGTAGTTCGGATAAGCGGTAGAAGATGAGTGAGTGAGAGAGAGAAAGAATTTGAATTTTTCAGCTTTTAGCTAATAGTTTCAAGGCACCAGCGATCAGCGGCGTGTGTTAGGAGTGAGCATGTGTTAACGTTTTAAACCAAATTCACGGCCTCATGAGTTCTGCGTGAACAGGATATCGATATCTTCAATAATAAGGATCAACTGAGTGAAATTGTGTTAGTGTTTGATACCTGATGGAATAAAAACCAGTTCCTGGTAGTGGACTCAGACTTTTGGACCCCGCTGTAGTTACAGTAATGTTGTTGTATCAATCAGAGACGCTGCCAGACTTTCTGCCTCCGTTCATTCCAGTACAGAGCCCCACACACGCGCACACACACACACACGCACACACACACACACACACACACACATATGCACAGCTGAGCTCTTAACTGTAGTGAATGATGGGAATTAAAGACCTGAAAAACCGTGTTAGATTGAGATTCTTTTAGTAAAACCCCCCGGTAACATGGATTAACCCTTCAGACCTCAGCTTCAGTCAGCAGCGTTACGCCACAGCGCCGGTCGGGAGCTCGGACCTCAGGAGGAATCAGGAGGATGGTGATGATTAGTTTTCTGTAACAGAAGATCTGGCAGTTCTGTTGAATTCGTTCTGGTTTCTATAGTAATGGCTCCTTCACATGGACTCGTACGGAAGCACTGCGCTTTGTCTAATGCTAATAAAAACAGATTCAGTTTAAGTGTTGATATTTAAGATATTTTTGATTATAATTATTAGTGCGGTGAAGTTTTGTTATGTCTGTTTATGGAGGGAGGTATATATAATAGCCAGGGGTACAGAGAAAGAAAGAAAGAAAGAAAGAAAGAAAGAAAGAAAGAAAGAAAGAAAGAAAGAAAGAAAGAAAGAGCACTGTGTACTGAACACTGAGAATCAAACACTAAGAGCTGAGCACTGAATTTTGAACACTGAACAATTAGAACTAAGTAGTAAATACTGAACACTGAGTATTGAACACTGTGTAATGAATGGGAAACAATGAACACTAAGAACTGAGTACTGAATACTGACCACTGAGTACTGAACACTGTAAGGAATGGGGAACACTGAACACTAAGAACTGAGTACTGAATACTGAACACTGTAATGAATGGGGAACACTGAATGCAAAGAACTGAGTACTGAATACTGAACACTGAGTACTGAACACTGTAATGAATGGGGAACACTGAACACTAAGTACTGAGTACTGAACACTGTAATGAATGGGGAACACTGAACACTAAGAACTGAGTATTGAATACTGATCACTGAGTACTGAACACTGTAATGAATGGGGAACACTGAACACTAAGAACTGAATACTGAACAGTGAGTGTAATGTCCAGAGGACAGACTGAGACATGACACACCAGTATGTTGTTGATAAATAACCTTTCCTTTCCATGTGCTCCTGTCAGACCCTCAACACCAGCTCCGTCTCTGTCCTGCTTCTGAAATGTCAGTTTAGCCTCCTGACACATTAGTGACATTTCTGTAGGAGGGAAACAATCCTGAGACGAAACACACAGATTTCCTCTTTTCAAAACTGATGGAATTCTCACAACATCTCACTAATGAGAGTCACTTCAGGATATTTACTCTGTGTGTGTGTGTGTGTGTGTGTGTGAGCAAAAGCACTAAAAAAAGCCAATAGCTTATTCACAAAGTATGAGGTGATTAATATGTACTGCTAGTTGTTACACGTGTGTGTGTGTGTGTGTGT
>NC_083465.1:29871958-29876958 GCF_030014155.1 Tachysurus vachellii
TTTAACGTTTTGTAGTTTGAGTTTTATGCTAACTAGTTAGATTTTATACAGTTTACAAATCAGTTGTAATAAAAATATCTCTTTAAATCTCTTTTACTATTCTTCAACTCATTTTGTTATTGCAGCTAGTTTTACTCAGTCTGGAGCTTTGCCCGATAAATAAATAGAAACGTTAAATCAGACACTGACGCAGTTTCATAAAATCATACCATTGTTAAGTCGACTAATACCTTTCTGTGTGTTTTTTTTTTTTTTTTTATCATATTGCCATTCCTTAAATTTCACTTCACAAAATAATCAAGAATCTTTGATCTGAACTGTTGCTATTAGCTAACTAGCTAACTCACTGTGATGAGTGATATGAATTTTTCTCCTCCAAACAGTGAGCTGTAGAGTCAGTGTTGAAGTGAAGAAGGTCGGTATGTTGACTGAGTTAAAGCTAAATTTGGAGCTAAATTTGAAGCTGCTAGCATGAGTGATTAGCTAGCTATGTAATATATAGTAAAATAATCAGTGATGCAGCAGAGCTACTGTTACATCTTAAGTGTTTTATTCCTCTGATTTCACAGCAGTTCATAGCAAATAAAGAAAACGTTTCTTTTTTGTCCGTTTCTAGTTACGTTTAACGATCTTGAAACAAGTTAGTTCTTGTTCTTAAGTAACTTAAGTTATAGCAGCTCTAAACACTTAATAAAAGTGTCTTGTATTTTATTACAGAAAAAAAGGTGAAGAAGTGTAAACGCATCTGTCCTGAAGATTACAGAAAGCTTTTGTAAAAATGTTCAGCTTTTACCTCTGACACCTTAGACTCCTTCTATGCAATAAATTACAATAAATCGTATCTTCCACATCGGCGATTTTCTAATCTGTTTTCTTACCTGGGAACGAGCCGTTACTATGGAAACCCTCACGTATTGGAACGAGCGTTTTAAAATAAGCTTCTTCATAGCTGTTAGAGATAAGGATTCTCTGTGTGTGTGTGTGTGTGTGTGTGTGTGTGTGTGTGTGCTTGCATGTGTGTGTGTGTGTGGAATGTTGAAGCAATGGAGTAAAATCTGATCTGAGTGTTTGATACCTGATGGAATAAAAACCAGTTCCTGGTAGTGGACTCAGACTTTTGGACCCCGCTGTAGTTACAGTAATGTTGTTGTATCAATCAGAGACGCTGCCAGACTTTCTGCCTCCGTTCATTCCAGTACAGAGCCCCACACACGCGCACACACACACACACACACACACACACACACACACACACACACACACACACACACACAAACAGTCTCTCTCTCTCTCTGTCTCTCTCTCATACTCATCCAGCTGAGCTTTTAACATCAGTGCTGGGAATTAAAAACGTGTTAGTGGAGCACGGCCTGATTTCACACAGCGACAGGCGTCATCAGGCCAAAGGGGGCTTATGTCACACTCAATCAGCCAATCACAAGACATCACCACTAGCTTTACTTCTTTTTTCTTATTGTTTTTGCTATTTTGTTTGATGATGGTCTGTTTCTCTTAAATGGCTCGCTCACTTCACTGCTCGATGATGTTTATTCTGAACTCTAGAACCTTTAGAACCTTGTTTCTCACTCTAAGGAAACATAAAACAAAAAGAGCTTAAGAACTTGTATTTAGATATATGTGACTTTTGGAGATCTTTTGATGTATGATTGAACCAATGGTCAGTGATCTGAATGAATGTATCTTAAGCGCCGCCCTCGTATTTCGTCAAAAATAAAGTGAACACGGTTTTCAGATTTATACAAGAATTTCTCACAAAGATCACAATTTAAAATGGAAAAAAGTCGAGTCGTTAAAATTAATTCTAGATCTGAGAACACAAAATGACGTTCAGGAAATTCTGTAAATATATTTAACAATTAATAACTGAAATAAATAGAAATATAACAAGCATATAATGTTAATGTTTGTAGTTTTTACTACAGCATCAACATACACAAAGATTCCACAGTGACGTGTATAAATAATAGAATTTGATTTAAAAAAAAAAAGAAAGAATGAAAGAAAGAAAAAAATTATATATTTAATATAAAAATAATTAATAATATTAAAATAATTAATATTAATAAATATATTTATGTATGTATTAAAGTAACACTGAAACATTAAACAAATGTGAGAAATTTAATTTTAAAATAAATAATATGTCAGATAATTTATGATAAATTAATATTTCTGATGTGTGAAAGGTGCATTAGGTCATTTTTTTTCATTATTAATTGAATTTTATTGATATTTAAAGATTAAGTCAGTTACTCGTGCTTGACATTGTTTTTTTACTCCGTCAGACCACACCCCTTTTACCGCCCCTGTTTATGAAGCTCCTCCCCCACGGTCTACAGCAGCTAGTACCGTATAGTGTGTGTGTAGAATGACTGACAGGAGTCTCGTCCGGAGTAAGGAATAAAATAAACATGTTGTTTGAGCTGAACAGGAAGTAAGGATGTGAATCTGACTGTGTCTGATGAACAGAAGCTTGTTTAGATCAGCTCTCGTTATCAGATGGGGATGTAATTAAAATCATCGCCGTATGAATCTGATTGATAAAGAAGGTTAATGAAGTGCAGGAGAGATTTTATTTTATTTCTATAAAGATTGTATTATTCTGCTGAAATAAAGGTGAATAAAATGCCACGTGATCACATGACATCACCACCAGAGTTCAGCTTGTCAGGACGACTTCAGCTCAGCTCAGTAAACTGCTTTTAATCGCAGTGTGTAATCTAGCGATAGCGCTAAAATCACTAAAATATAATAAATATATAATGTTTGTAGTAAAATGTTCTCTCATTTCTTCCGAGGATTTTTCAGTGCTTATTGTAGCTATTTGTATTAGTAAGATATCGTAAAAACGTTAAATACATCAAAGTGTAACACTATTAATAGTGTTTAGCTACGTACACAAGTGCTTCGCTAGCTGTTTACAGGAACATGGATTTTTATTTACTTTTATGTCCTCTTGAGAAAAAATGAACACGAAGAATTCTATTGGGGCTAAAGTGGATTTTGACCTTCGCAATATGGCGGCTGCATTGACTCATCAGTACAGCTAGCAACAGCGGCCTATATGACTATATGATTCATTGTTTTAATGAATATTAATCAAGACCAAGACAGGATTAACAAGTGACGCTCGAGAACAGAAAATAGATGAACATGAACAGGAACAGGAAATAATGACCATATAAGGAAAAATCTACCAGAAGTTTCAATAC
Source organism: Tachysurus vachellii (assembly GCF_030014155.1). NCBI lineage: Eukaryota > Metazoa > Chordata > Actinopteri > Siluriformes > Bagridae > Tachysurus > Tachysurus vachellii. The sequence goes on from NC_083465.1 coordinate 29,875,192, forward strand.
TAAGGCTCAGTAGTTTTGTGTTTGTGTGCGTGCGCGCGTGTGTGTGTGTGTGTTTGTGTGTGTACGTAAAGGAACAGGAAGTACTCAGAGTTTTAAACTGAGTTTTTTTTTCCTCCTCCGCCACTCAGTGATGCTTTAAAGAAAGTTTTCGGAGCAGGAAGTCATCGCCATGCAGCGGGAGGAGAGAACAGAGCTCAGAGAATAACAACACACCACATTTACATTCACCTGCACACACACACACACACACACACACACACACCTCCCTCCTCTGTTGTTCTTCTCTCTTTCTCTTTTCTCTCTCTCTTCTCTCTCTCTCTCTCTCTCACTCTCTCACTCTCTCTTACTGAAATCTGAAAGCTATCAATCAAAATCTCAGAAAGTTTTTACGGACTGAGTTTGGCGTGAGAGAAAAGTTACAAATACGTAGTTTAACCTAGATTTACATTTCCTCATGGAAACATGCTGAACAGGAGGGGGGGTAGTTTCAGAGAGTGAGAAAGAAAGAAAGAAAGAAAGAAAGAAAGAAAGAAAGAAAGAAAGAAAGAAAGAAAGAAAGATGACATAGAGAAAGTGATTTTTCAAAGGAAAAAAGTGACAGACAGACAGACAGACAGACTACCAAAAGGAATAGAGAGCGGCTGCTGAGGGACAGAGTGTTTATAGCTGCTATAATGTAAGTGAGAAGCTCCATGTGATTTTAATGTAAGTATAAACAGATAAAAAAAACTCTGCTATGTTTTTATTGTTTGAGGAATAAAACACTCGGAGGAGAAGAATGTGTGTGTGTGTGTGTGTGTGTGTGTGTGTGTGTGTGTGTGTGTGTGTGTGTGTTTGTGTGTGTGTTTTAATCGGATTAGCCGGTACATTTCCGTATTCAATGTCATTAATTTGTCAGCCGAATTATTCTGACATTCGGACCTTTTATGGATTTTTCTCTTTATTTTTTTCTCGTGAGTAATTATGAAGATAATGAAAGACTGTTTCTGTCTGTTGGAATGACAGAGTCACAGATTAGACCTGAAATTAGACTTTATCAGATATTAATTAAAATGTCTGTCATGTCTTTGTCACTCCTTCACACACTTCACACTCCTTCTGGCACTTCTCTGGCTCAATGTGTGGAGATTTCGTAACGAGGGTTTAAAACTAAGCTGTAACGTCTCAGTGGCCCTCTAGTGGCCGGCTGCAGTAGCGCTTTAGCTCCGCCCACTCCCTACAAATTCTCTACAAATTATCTACAAACTTAGTGGTATGTTTCTTTCAGAGTTATGTGGTGATCAATAAAAAGGGCGTGGTCAATGAGGTCACACTTCATTCACATGATGTTCAAGCTCTCCAACATGCTAATGCTAACGATCCAGACAGTTCTGTAGCAAAGCCACATCATGATCTACTGTAAACTCTTCAGGATTCTAGGGTGATTTTACATTATGTTTATGATGTGACGTTTTAAACCAGTGTAAAGAATTGACTCATGATGTTTCTGATCTAAAATGAGTCTGATCTAAAAAGGAGTCAGAACTCTGTCGTTCTTTCGGCGTGTTTTAGACGTGCGTTTGTCCCTCTGTTGACGATCTTACACTGAATTTTAGTGTTGAAGAGAAATCTGAGCTGCTTTTTAGATGAACAAACACTCGGAGCTTCTCAGAGAACAGAAATGGGTTTGATATCAACATTTACTCTGAACATACAAACATCTGTGTGGAGAAAAAAAGAAGCGTTTTTGTTTTTCTGGATCTTTTCTATAAATCTATCAGCTCTAGT
>NC_083465.1:29881958-29916958 GCF_030014155.1 Tachysurus vachellii
TTTTCATTAAAATGCTGGAAGCTCACGGAAACACAGAGCTCTAATTGGATTTAATGCTCGGTGTTAGTTGATATTGGAGCTTGAATCATCTGTTTGTCTTGTTTTTGTGTCCACAGCAGACACACACACACACACACACACACACAAGCTGTGTGCGTGTAACAATAGTGTTATTTAGTTCATTTCTCAGTGTGAGGAAGCCACACTGTGATAATGGTCTAATCCAATATGGCCGCTTTAAGTAAAGAGCAGAATTAAACACCACAGTGGAGCAAAGACGACTACAATACTGTTCGATATTTTTTTAAACATAATTTTTTTTTAACAGAAGAAATCTATGCCAACATTATTAGCCATCTTCTGTTTGGTTTTATGTTTATCCAGACATTTGAGTTGGTAGAGTTAAATGATTGATTCAGATTCATTGATTCGTTCAGTTGCACAGTTTGCCCAAATGCGCAGTCTGTTCACGTCGCCATCCAAAACAGACAGAGTGAGTTATGTAAACATTACAGCGTGAGAAACTCATCAACTCAATCAATCAAATGAACGAGAGAGCAGCGAATCTCAGTCATGACTGAATTGATTCAATGACTCAAAAACTGATTCCTTACAGTATATAAGATAAGAGCGAATCTTTATCTTGATTGAAGTGATTCACTGACTCAAACACTAGTCAGACAAACGATACAGGCACAAACTGGGTTCATGACCGAAACGATTCACTGATTCCTATGGTGCTTTCATGACTGACAAGCTTCAATGATTCAAACACTGATTCACTTAACAAAAAAAAAGAATGAATCTTGGTCATGTCCAAAAGAGTCACTGAGTCAGGTTTGTTATATAGCAAGTTGTAAATGCATCATACCATTCAAGGAAAAAAAAAACATAAATATAACTTAAAGTTGTGTTTAATAATCATGAGGTTTGTTATAACAACTCTAAACTGAATAAAAGGAATGAATAAACACTCATTCGCTCACACATGGATCATTAGCCAGCAGGGTTTTATAATAGTGAAAGCTCTATAACTGTGTGTGTGTGTGTGTGTGTGTGTGTTAAACCTCTCACCAGGGCGCCTGAGCTAATATGAAAATGCAGTGTAATGAATTGGATTGGTTGACCTTCTTAATTCCCACATGCTGAAGCATCTAGTTAGTCTAGTTTATTTAAAAAAAACTCACATGTAGGGTGTAAAAGCAGCTGATCAGGTGCTGCACAGGACGAAATGTACATTTATTCAGTATATACAGCTTTTAATTATACATCTTCAAATTCTAAATACGTTCCCCAGTATGAAGCTAACTGTCGTCTCTATGCTCCATGCTCTATGATTCTTTTCTTAATATGACTTTGTGTTTCATTTGAATTCACATGTCATAATTGTAAAATAGACATTCAGATTTTGCTCATACTAAGAAGACGAGCAGCCAGAAGACTGGTTAAAAATGGACTGCTACTCGTGTTAGCATGCTTATTTATGCTTGTTACTCACATTAGCTTTGTAACACTGTTAGAACCTTGTTGTTGATGTTGTAGTGTGATTCATGACATCTTTCTTTCCCCTCTGTCTCTATCTCAGGCACTTCCTCTTTAAGACAGGCACAGGAACGACCCCTCTGTTCAGCACGGCTACTCCGGGCTACACCATGGCTACGGGGGCGGTGTATTCGCCCCCCACACGGCCCCTGCCCCGCAACACGCTCTCGCGCAGCGCCTTCAAATTCAAGAAGTCGTCCAAGTACTGCTCGTGGAGGTGCACGGCTCTCAGCGCCGTCGCCGTGTCCGTCCTGCTGTCCATCATCCTCTGCTACTGTGTCTGTGAGTTCTTGAGCTTCTACCTTACCTAACACGCTTGTCACCTCAAATCTACATCAGATCACATCAGGGATGTGAATAATCAGGCCATGGATGAAAGCTCATTTACCGCCTAACTTCATCAAATACGTCTTATATTCACTGACAACAAAATGGAATTCGCTCTGTGAGAATTAAAGATGTAGTCAGATAAAGTTGTGTTTTCGAGGCAAATCCTGTACTTTGATTGGTCAGAGGGGCACGGTGGCTTATTGGTTAGCACGTTCGCCTCACGCCTCCAGGGTTGGGGGTTCGATTCCCGCCTCCACCTTGTATGTGTGGAGTTTGCATGTTCTCCCCGTGCCTCGGGGGTTTCCTCCGGGTACTCCGGTTTCCTCCCCCGGTCCAAAGACATGCATGGTAGGTTGATTGGCATCTCTGTAAAATTGTCCGTAGTGTGTGAGTGTGTGAGTGGATGAGAGTGTGTGTGTGCCCTGTGATGGGTTGGCACTCCGTCCAGGGTGTATCCTGCCTTGATGCCCGATGACGCCTGAGATAGGCACAGGCTCCCCGTGACCCGAGGTAGTTCGGATAAGCGGTAGAAGATGAATGAGTGAGTGAGTGAGAAATTGGTCAGAGACTGGACTGAAACTGTGGTCCAGCGGCTTGTGGATAGGATCTGCATCAGACACCAATCTGAAAAAGGAAACATTTGGATCCCAATCTGGGGGAATGGGTGGAATCTGTAATCCAACTAGTTAGCAGGAATTTTATGGGCACCAGTTTAAGGTAATATTGGCTGGGAACTGCAGTCTGATTAGTTAAAAACCATGTGGTCTGAGGTCTGATATAGTGGCTATAGAGGGATTTAAGGGGCATGGCAGTTCATAGCAAGGTAAGATCTGGGATTTGTTAGTTTGCATTTTGGATGAGATCAGTGTTTTGTGTGATTAGTTACAGCAGCTCAGTGGTTAAGACCCTGGAATTTTGATCAGGTCATGAGGTCAAATTCCAGCACCACCAAGCTGCCACTTAACCTTCACCTGCTCAGATGTATAAATCAGATAAATGAAAGTCACTCTGAATCAGGATGTTTTCCAAATACTTTTAAATGTAAACTAAGGGCAGGAACTGCTGTCTGATTGGTCAGAGGAGCATTTAGGGTGAACAGTGTGCTCTTATTGGTTACAGTGTTCTGAGGAACCATATTCTAACAGGTCAAAGAGTTATTTTCGGGCGATATGAGATGGTACAGCTGGGGCATTCCAGAAACTGAAATGTCAGAACATTGTTCTACAAAACAACGGCAATGAAGATGGTGAATAGTCTGAAGTTACATCGCACCGCAGTTAGATGTGCATGTGATGCTAAGCACAGCTAATTGGCTAATCAGATGATTTGCTGCCATCGGGTTTTGTCAAGGCTCCAGAGACGATTCAGAGTGAGATCAAACTCCTCTCGCTTTCTTTGAAATTCGAGTACCCTGTTTGTTGCAATGAGCGAAATGATCTACTGAGGTCCAAGTGCTAATCACACCTTCTGTAGCTGGCTCTCAAACTGCATTAGCACAATCAATAGGGTCCAGAAGTCCACTTATTTGACAAAACAATTAGTTTTGGATATCACCTCAGCTGAGGATTCAGACTTTCGGACCATACAGTACAAACTGTAATGTTGTTAGTATGTAATGCTCTCAATCAGAGACGCTGCCAGACTTTCTGCCTCCGTTCCTCTCCAGCAGAAAGCCACACGCTCTCTCATCCAGCCGAGCTCTTAAACCCAATCAGTGATGGGAATTAAAACCTTGAAAAACGTGTTAGAGGAAGATTCTTGCGCCAAAACCCCGTCCAATGTCTCCAGAAGTTACTGTGAACCACAGAATGTGTTGGAGTCAGACTTCTGGACCATGTTGTACATGCAATAGTGCTGCACTTGGTGATCTTCTGCCAGACTTTCTGCCTCCGCTCGCTCCGGTGCAAAGCCGCACGCGTTCCTCAGTGAGTGATGGGACTGAAACCCCAGAGCAACATTCCTGCTCAAGCTTTAACACAGTCTCCAAAAGCAACTGTTAACCACATAACGGTCTGCACTTCACTTCCCACTTATTGGACTCGTTCCCTCTACATCTACACCGCCCTCACAGACCATCGCTCCACTGAAGTGGCCTGTTTGGTTGCTATAGTAATGTTCCATTCATTTACTGAAATCGGTCATATGTTCATAGTTATCTGGTACAAACCCAAACGTATCGCTGAGCATCGTCCCAGGTATAAAACGTATTGCCTAACCAGTAATAAATCACCCAGCTGTAATTGGTAAGCAGCAGAATATTAGACAAACATCTAAATCAACTTATTTATCAAGCTAGCTAGTGCTGCGGCTAAATTGTGTGCTAGCTTGTTAATTAGCCACTATTACTTTGAAAGAAAAAGAAGTCATTAAAATGCTTAAGATGATGATATCATTAGTTATGAATCATTGTTTTTATTCTTTATCTATCTATCTATCTATCTATCTATCTATCTATCTATCTATCTATCTATCTATCTATCTATCTATCTATCTCCACATATTTTGACAAATAAATCACACACACACACACACACACAAACACACACACACATACACACACACACACACACACACACAGACACACACTGAACAGAAAGAGAGAAAGATAAAGAACTTCTAGTTGCAACTCTCTCCTTCCATCTCGTGCCTCCCCTCGAATTCCGGTCCGAATTATAGGGTTGTCATGGTAACCAAGCCTTCCATCACCGTGGCAACCGCATCCATGCTCTGGCTTTAGTGCCCCTGCTTTGTGTCAGTTCTGCTCAGTGAAGTCGAGCTTGTGTACCACAACACTGCACTGCTTTTTATACCTTCACAACCAGTGACCGGAGCTGCTCATGCTTTATTCATCATGATGTTTTAAATTCTGATTTAATCCTGATAAAGAACAAAAAAAACAAAAGGTCACCAGGAAAAAAGTGAAAGCGAGAAAATAAGAGAGAGAGAGAGAGAGAGAGAGAGAGACAAGAAAGTTGTTTCTTTCTAATAATGACTCTCTTTCTCTCTCTCTCTCTCTCTCTCTCTCTCTCTCTCTCTCTCTCTCTCTCTCCATCCTCACATTCTCTGGGTGCATGATTGGTTGTTTATTAGTCGTGTGTACTCAGCTCAACGGCAGTGATGAATATTTGAAGCTGTAGAGTCAGTGGGGTTTCTCCGGCCAAACCCCTCATCATCACTAACATAAAGCTGAGTTTGGAGTCACTCAGCGGGGGTCTGTGAGAGCGAGAGCCAAATTATGGAAATATATGGACGGCTAATCATCTTGCCGACGGTGGGGAATAAACATCATCGTCTCCTACAAAACACGCACGCAAGATGGCTTTCTTTGGAAGCGTCTCATTAAAGTACACTCATTAAAGTGCACCGCATTTAGCCTTAAAAAAATCACTTCAGATTAGCTCAAACTTTCCCATCACAAGTGGGCGGGGCTAATGGAAGAGCTCTGATTACATGACAATTTTAGTTATTTATTTTTTGTGTGTTTACTAATCAGTAAACACACAATAAATAAATAACTAAACGTGTGAGAGGCAAGCTGCTCGAGCTAAGCTAAAGTGAAAAGTTAGAGTTAAAAGTTAACTTTCCTGTATTTCATGTTTATATGATGTAAAGATCAACTTCATCATCATCATCATCATCATCATCTTCATCATCATCATCATCCGGGGCTCCTGACTCATTCTTGATTGGTGGAAACATCCGGTCTAGGCAGACTGTAGAGAAGAGGAATAAAATGATCAGATGTAGAATTTTTTTATTTTCATTTTGTCGTGTTTAGTCATTATGCTAACTGATGTCAGGTTGGGGGCACGGTGGCTTAGTGGTTAGTGGTCGATTCCCGCCTCCACCTTGTATGTGTGGAGTTTGCATGTTCTCCCCGTGCCTCGGGGGTTTCCTCCGGGTACTCCGGTTTCCTCCCCCGGTCCAAAGACATGCATGGTAGGTTGATTGGCATCTCTGGAAAATTGTCCGTAGTGTGTGAGTGTGTGAGTGGATGAGAGTGTGTGTGTGCCCTGTGATGGGTTGGCACTCCGTCCAGGGTGTATCCTGCCTTGATGCCCGATGACGCCTGAGATAGGCACAGGCTCCCCGTGACCCGAGGTAGTTCGGATAAGCGGTAGAAGATGAGTGAGTGAATGATCTCAGGTTAGTTTAGTGTGTATTTCAGGTGTAGTGTTCTCTGATCTCAGGTCAGTCTCTTTAAGGATTATGGAGCTGTTTTAATATCAGTTATATAATAGAAAGAAATATATTTTAGCATAATTTAAGATGAAGTAACAAGAGTTATTCTCAAACCAGAAACTCGCTGGCTTTTTATTCTCTAAAGGATCTGAATGAGAGTGAGATTGAGAGAGCAACTGTTCTTTAGATGGGCTTTTTATCATTATTATAGCATATGCTACACTCAGGAGACATAAACACACACATTCAGTCGGTCCACTTTATTTTATTTCCTGTGCTTATTTTTTATATGAACCGTGCGTTCCTTGTGTAAATATTTTGATGCTTTGCTTCTCCAGCAAAATGATGCGAGTTTGTTCAGAGCTGAACATTTGTAGTTATTTATCAGCCTGTTCAGTAGTGAAAGACAACGTTTAGCTTAGCTCTAGGAGGACAGGCATAAGAGACATCAAATCTTTAAAATTATGTAGCATTTAGCATTTGATGGCATGCTGTGAGTGAACTCATATCATCAAAATGACAGACGTGTCATCGTAAGTGAAAGATATTCATTTGTAAATAAACTGCCGTGTCTTTTGAGACATTGAGTCAATAAGAAGGTCGTTTGAATCTTGACTCCAAACAAAGTGGCTGTAAAGATTAAACTGGGTTGGGTTTCGTAGCCCCGTTAGCTCTCCTTTGGGTCTTCTCAACAAATTGTGTCAAGCTAAGTGAAGCTAAGAAATGAGAATGCTAATACTAACATTTACATAATGCTAATTTGCGATGTTGTTAGCCACGTTAGCGCTTTTATAAGTATACCTGAGAGGTGTTCAGAAAAAGTACATATCCCAGCATGCTCTATTTTATCCAAAATGGTGCCTGGCTTCCTGCTTAAAGTGGAGGTTGTGTATTAGCAAAGCTACACCATTAGGACTTTAGACTCTTGGAATTTATCCTAGAATATTCCCTCGGTTAATTAGCCGCCCACACCTGACACAGAAGTACAGATTCTTAGTCACATTAAGATGATGTCTTTGAGAAATCAACAATTCTGACTGGATCACATGCCGCATTACTCACTTCTGACACATACCAGATCATATTTTTAGCACTGTGGCACATGGTTTATTTATCCTCCACTCTGCCCTTTGTCCTTCATGCCCTCTCTACTTTCTGTCTTCTTTTCTTTTATTTTCTTCAGATTTTTCTTTAAATCTTTTCAATTTGTTTTCTTTTCTTTCCCTAGCCTTTGGGCCTGTCTGCTTTTCCACACAGTCTTCTTCGAGCCTGATTTTTCTACCATCTCCACGTGTCTGTCTTCCCGTCTAATTTCTCTCCTTTCTCCGGCTGCAATCTGTAGTTAGCTTGGTGCTAACAGCAAACTGCCAACAGTGAGAGGAAAGCTTGTATCTCCATCTGTCACTTTCTCAGAACAGGTTTCATATTTACATCATCGTTTATAATAAGTATTAGCTTGAGAGAAAAAAGTGCCACAGTGCATGCTAACTATGTCGGAAATGTTGGGGGGATTATTATACAAGGTAATAAATGCAGAAAAAAAAAAGGTTTTATAATACAACATTAACAGATAGAGTGTACACTATCAAAAGTGTCAAGGAAAGCACTTTTGCTAGGCAAGTGGGAAATATGAACAAGGATTAGCTTGCTAACATTTAAGTTAGCTAGTCTGAATTAAAGAGACAACAAAATCAAGGGAAATTATTTTTGAAGGGAAACAAAATCAAAATCAATTATTTTGGTGCAGTTAGTCAAACAGTAATGTACGAACAAAATCAAGGGAAATGTTGATATTCTTGACAAATTTGTCTTGTTTTTAACATAACTGTACCATTACACTGTCTGGTACAGTTATGTTAAAAACAAGAAAACTTTGTCAAGAATATCAACATTTCCCTTGATTTTGTTCGTACATTACTGTTTGACTAACTGCACCAAAATAATAATTTGGCTAGCTACAGTGAGGAGGGAAATTATATAAATTATATTAGCATTTTCCACAGAAGTGCTGATAGAATTCCAAGAAAATACTCAATAAGGATAAAATTATGATTATGCTAATTAGACAGTAGCTGATCTACTTCTGCTTCTTTTTAGAGACCATGTAAAGGTACAATGACGTTGAAAACAAGGCAAAATCATAGAGAGTGTTGCACAGATGTGTTAGTAAAACATTAAGAAAATCCTTCAGACAACCATAAATAAAAAGTTGACTAGCTAGAACCTAGCTGTTAAGTCTGTAAAAGCAGAGTGACGTTAAAAAGAGAAAAAAATTATCAGAAATTTAAACATTTACCTCAGAGAGAAAATTCTGACTTAGCACATATCTGTTAAATCTCCTACAGACTGTGTAAAAGTTTAATGATGTCAAAAATCAAAGAAACTTATACAAAATATAGACAATTTTCTCAACTACGTTAGTGAAAAAAAAGAAAGAAAATACTCGGTACAACTACAGTTACCGATTTAATATCTAGCAAGTAGCAAGTTTTACAGAGACAAAGGCACAGTGATGTTGTCAGATTTCTGATGTCATTGTAAATGACTAAGTCTTAGTAAAGGTAAAATTAACACTGTGCAAAAGTTCAGTCATGTTGAAAAATTACACAAGTTTATTGAGGATATTAACATTTTCCTCAGATGTGTAAAAAGCTCCATTTCTCTAACAAATGTGCATGTACGGCTAGCTAGTTATAATGGACTACGTAGAGCTAGAATGATGTTAAAAACAAGACAAACTCATAGATATTATCATAGATCATAATATCAGAATCATAGATATGAATTATTTCTTAGATATTCTGTAAAATATGATGTATTTATACTGTAATTACATCGCTAACTGAATGTCTGTGGATTTTATTAAGAAACATCCGAATGGCAGTAAGACATTTGAGCTGTATTTATGTTTGTTATGTGTTGTTTATGTGTTGTGTATATTATTTTTATCAAAATCTGATAAATGATGCACAAAAGTGTACCACTTCAGTGCTAGGGTTTGATGTCGTAGTTAGAGTACTTGTGAAAATGCGTTAGAAATGATTAGTGTAGCTTAAAATTTTGAAATTAAACCCAAAATTGGCTCCTCTTAGCAGTATGTATGCTAATTGCTTCTGTCAGCAATATGCTGAGCCGACCCTCAGGACATTGAGGCCTGAGGCTTTTTAAAAAATTAACCCCACCAGCATAATTTTACCCCGATCCAGCAAAATGTGTCCCAACACAACACTATCCAGTGCAAATGTGAGTAGTTTCTTTCTTTTAGTTAGCATAAAGCGTTTGTATAGAATAACACACTGAGTGCAGATGTAGTGCTATAAGAATGAATAAAATGACAATTTTGGTGCAAACTGAGAAGAAGGATAAGCTAGCATGTACCGCATGCTAATTTTCCATACAGTTATTCTCCCATAGACTTTGATAAATAAAACATATAGCATGAATATATTCATTAGTGCTGTGATATACCATAAACATGTACTATTTTACACTCCTTTTCAGTAGCCTATAAAGGTGAAAAAAAACGAGAAAAGAGCTAGCACAAGCTAGCTAACCGTATATATTCTCATAAACAGTGTATAAGCTTAAGATTTCCACAAGATTTCCATAATGCCTTTGTAGTTGCTAAATCTATGCTAATTTATAGACAATAGTAAGCATAATATATATAATCCTGAACACACATTTTACTACATGCTAGCTTTTGTGTAATAGTAATACATGTAATGTATTTTTTATGTCATGCTAATTGGCACTGTTAGCATTATTTATATCACTTTGACAGAACCTTCCACCACACTGTAACTCTAGGCTAATTGCTATCATTAGCAATATGTATAATATATCACATATGTATAATATGTGATATATTATACATATGTGATATATGTATAATATATAAGCTGAAACACACCTTTGCCATATGCTAACTCACTGCTAATCACTGTTTTAAGTATCTCTTAGCATGTATAATATATGAATTCTAACACGTCTTTGACTTATGCTAACTCTTTTGTATATATTATGTATAAAGTAATCTCATAACATGTATTATATATAAAACCAGACATTTCTTTGCTATATGCTAACTCAGTGCTAATTGCTCCTTTTAGTGCTGTGATGATATGTATAATATATAAATTCCAACACGTCTTCTGTGCATGCTAAGTCGATGCTAATCACTTCTATTAGCATTTTATATAGTAGAGCATGTATAATGTTTAAACCCAAGCAAGTGTTTGACATATGCTAACTCGATGCTTATTGTTCCTGTTAGCATTATGTGTAATATATAACTTGAACTCAAAAACGTCATTGATGTATGCTAACAGAAGGCTAATCACTTGTGTTAGCATATGGCGGAAGTCACGTTGAAGCAGGAGATGTATTATCTATGGTGGTAATGAGCACAATTAGCAAAGCATCAAGTGTTTCTTTGATCTCAATGATTTCCTCATGTGCTTTGTCACAAGTTTGTCAGCCATGTTTGTGTTTGTGTTTGGTTCTTTTTCTGTCCATGTCTTAGAACTCTGAGATATTTGTGCGGCTAATTGAGCGTAGCAGGAACAGTCAATAGCGCACTTCATTAGCGCAGGATGGAGGAACAGAGGAAAGACACTTCTCTTTTTTTTTTATTGTAGGACTGTGTGTGTGTGTGTGTGTGTGTGGATCCACTCAGCAGGGGGCTTCCCATCGCCTTGATGGACGTATCGATGCCGCCTGTTACCCATAACCCCCTGCTTTGGTCCGGGTCAGAGTGCTGAGTAGCAGGAGCTCGGCTATAGGGCTAACGCAGCGGGATGCTAATTTAATGAGACAGATGGAGAGAGAGGGAAAGAGTGTGGGAGAGATGGAAAGGAAGAGGGAGAGGGTCAGGGGAGGCAAAGGAACAAGGGAGAGGTGAGGGGAGAGAGAGAGGGTGAAGAGATAGAGAGCGAGAGAGAGAGAGAGAGAGAGAGAGAGAGAGAGAGAAAAGGAAAGCTGGTGAACCTATTACCCTACACTCATGGCCTCTCTTTTCTTTTTCTTTTTATCACTCTTCCATTTTCCAGTCTTCCACCTGTTTTTTTCTGTCTTTTCTATTTTTTCTCTTATTCTCCTTTTCCCTTAGCACTGTAACCCTTTTCCTCTTTCTCTCTTTCTCCCACCTCTCACTTCTCTTTCTTTTTTCTGTCACTCTCTTCCTCCCCATATATTTTTCCTGTGCCTCCTCCTCTACATTTTTTATCTACTTATATTTCTTTGTCCATCTCTCTCTCTCTCTCTCTCTCTCTCTCTCTCTCTCTCTCTCTCTCTCTCTCTCTCTCTCTCTCCTGTTCCTGACTCTCTGCATTTTTCTTTTCTCCTCCCCCACTCCTCTCTAATTTTCTTTTCGGTTGTATTTTTGTAAAGTTTAATGAGGAATCCACTGACACCCAGCGCACTGAGTATAATCACACACTGTGACCACACACACACACACACACACACACACACGCACACACAGTGATTTATATACTCTGTGTGTATGTGTGTGTGTGTGTAACGTTTGAGGCTGTGTATTTGTAATAACAGGCTGAGCTTCACTCGACACCTCTAATAAACCAAATTCAGGCCTGACAACTACACTCACTCACACACAAACACACACACACACACACACACATTTTCTGAAGAAAACCCTGAAAAGTTGGTGGTGTACAAATGTTTATCTTTTAAATCCATTATTACAGAAGTAATAATGAAGAACAGAAGAAACAGAAAACTCTTATTTTCTCTCTTTCACACACACATCCTACATCCTCTCTCTCTCTCTCTCTCTCTCTCTCTCTCTCTCTCTCTCTCTCTCTCTCTCTCTCTCTCTCTCTGTAGAATCAATAGCGGGAGATTTGGAGCCGTACAGACGCCCATGTTGTCGCGTTGTGCAACGTGATGCTTGCTAGCGGCGTACTAAATTAGTTTCATGGCGCTGTCTGGCTGCCTTCAAGTGTGTACATGTGAGTGTGTGGTGGGTGTGTTTTTGTGTGTATTTGTGTGTGTGTGTGTGAAATAGAGAGTGTGTGATAGCATGTGTGTGTTTTCATGTTTGTGTGGCAGAGAGAGAGCTGAATTGAATAGAACATGGGGGGAGGGGGGGTGAAGGGTGAGGGAGAGAGGGATGGGAGGAAGGATGGTGGTGTGCGTTTAACTTCATTTGCTTGTCTTTATTGACTGTGTGTGTGTTAGTGTGATTTTATTTGCTGAGGCATCATGGGATTCCGCTACTGTAAACCACATGAAGAAGTGGGCGGAGCTAAACATCCACTACCAAGAACTGCTTTTATTGCAGCATTCACCGCATAGCTAATGCAGTTACAGTCCTCACACAGGAGCCCGCAGGTCGTCCAAAACAGTGCCTGATTATTGACTGAGAGCAGTCACACACACACACACACACACACACACACACACACACACACAGGGCTGTTAGCCATTAACAGTGTATGTGAGGTGTTTAGGGCTCTGAATATCCAAACCTGGAACTGTATTTGGATGCTGATGCTGATTGATGCTGCACTCCATCTGAGTTGTCCGACATAAACACATTGACACCAAAACAACATTCCCACATGAAACTGGGGAATTTGTCTTTCATATGCTGCAGCTTTAATGTGTCTTTCTATGTTTTGATTTGTAACATAATTCCATTCATTTCTGATTTTTTTCTCAGCCTGAATTTTTTTTTTTTATTTTTACATTAGACCACTGTGAGTGTTTATACACAAAGGCAAACATTATTTCACCTCATATATACTCGAACTGCTAGTCACACTAAAATTATTGATGTCCATCCTGTTTGTTATATACTCAGTCGCTTTATTGTTAGCAATAAATAAATAAATAAATAAATAAATAAATATTTTATGGACTGTTTAAGCTAAAAAGAAGGAGAGAAATATAGATGGAAAGGAAAGGGAATTAAATAGTTAAACAGAAAAACTACTATTACTACTACTACCACTACTACTACTACTACTACTACTAATAATAATAATAATAATAATAATAATCAGTGAGGAAAAGAAAATTTAAGAAAAAAGCACCTGCGAATTTCTTGCCGTTAGTTTGAGTTGTTGAGTTGAATGAAACACGGCCACAGTTTTTCTCGATAGATTTTAGCGTCCCGATTAAACTCTAGCACAGAATCAGCAACTGATTCGACTCACTTGTGTTTTTTTTTTTATTTTCCAGACTTGACAAAATTTATTCAAACAGTACTCCAAACAGCGCTGACTCAGAAGCAGTCATTACGGACACCAGGCTGCAAATTTGTTAATTAAATGTCGGCTAATTAAAAAAGAATCTCGTCAGGCGGCTTGTTTTGATTAGCTGTTATTTATAATTATATAAGTTTATATGTATATAAAAAAATCTGCCATCATTCATGGATGGAGTTGAAAGACCATTCTGACCCCTTGTCTGTCTGTCTCTTTCTGTCTGTCTTTCTCTCTCTCTGTCTGTCTCTCAGCGATGCATCTGTTTGGACTGAACTGGCAGCTGCAGGAGACAGAGAGTTTTGCATTTGAGAATGGACAAGTGAAACCGGACGGCACAACATCTAACGGAGTCACCACACTGTCAACTGAGCACGGTAAACACACACACACAGAGACACATACACACACACACACACACACACTGAGTGTCAAGTGCAGTAATATATCAGAGCAGCTGTGTGGATAGCGGTCAGTCTAAGTGCTAAAACGTTACGGTAAGCAGTCTCATCATAACGGCCTTCAACCACACATCCATCCATCATTATTAGGAAAAAAGAGAGAGAGAGAGAGAAAGAGAGAGAAAGAGAAAGAGAGAGTGTGAGAGCTTCTCCATTATCTTTACTGTATGTGTATGCGTATTCCCTTTGTGTCATCATTATGTGTGTGTGTGTGCGTGTTGTCTTTCTCTTCACACAGTCAAATTTATATTAATTGATCTCGCTCTCTCTCTCTCTCTCTCTCTCTCTCTCTCTCTCTCTCTCTCTCTCTCTCTCTCCTCTCTCTCTCTCTTTCTTGCACTTTCTTATTTTCTCTCATAGTTCCTGGCTATATACATTTTGATCAATATCAGATTTTGGGTCTAAAGAACTCTATTTTATCACATCTTCACTTTTTCACTTTAGAAATGCTCTTGAATGGGATTTAATGGTTTTTTATACCCTAGTTTGATCGATATCAGATTTTAGGTTATGGGTCTTAGATCAATATCTATATGCCTCTGATGCTTATATTTGCAAGTTAAAATATTTCTTGGCTATTCTTTGTCTTTTTCTCCTGGCTGGCTCTCCAATGGTTAGATTTTGATAATGTCAGATATGGATATCAGATTCTTAAGGAGTTCCTGGCTGGCTCCCTTACAGTTGGAGTGTGATCAATATTAGATTTTTGGTCTTAATAAATGTAGCTTGTACCAACTTGCATCTTTTTTCATCTTTTATAGTTAGAGCTTTTTATGTATTTCCTGGCTGGCTCACCAATAGGTAGATTTTAGGGAATCTTTGATTGTACATTTCTTTTCTTTAAAACCATGTGGATGTAAAAACTTCTTCACATGTAGCTTGATATTGTTTTTGGGTTGAAAATGAAAATGTTGAGGTTTTCTGGTGGCTCACCCTAATTGTCAGGACTCAGCCTGGACTTTTGGCCATGTGCTTCTGTTTAGGTTCTGTGTCACGTGTCTGCCCCGCCTTTGTTTACTCCTCCCCGCCTCTAAACACCTGTTACTCATGTGTTCATTGTCATGTCTATTTAACCTATTTAACCGAATCGTCGTCAGTGTACCCTCGTCCTTTGTCCTGTCTAGTTCGTCTATGTTCCTTTTTTGTGTTTATTAGTTATTAAACCCTGTTTATTTGAAGCTGTCCTGCGTATGGGTCTGTCTTCCTCCTCCCGGTGTGACAGAATGATTCCGCGCAAACTCAGACCCAGCAGGATAGCTTCCAGCCTGGACCGACTTATTAGGAGCATATTTTTTTCCTCCTCCGGGACTGTTCCTCCAGTCTTCCTGTCTTCCTGGACTTTTTCCTTTTTTCTGTGACATCGCTCCGCATTTTATTCGGCGAGGGACGCCGCTCCACTTCCGGTTCCCCGAGGAGGACGTCGCCTCTCTTCTGTTCCGCGGAGGGTGTCACCATCCCGGTTTTGACCTTTTTTTTTGGTGCACTGTGACATCGCCCCGTGCCTGTTCTGGTGGGGGATGTCGCTCCACTTCCTGTTCTCCAAGGAGGATGTTGCCTGACCTCTGTTCCGCAGGGGGTGTTGCAGGCCTGTGGTGGAGGATCTTTCCCACCCTCCCTCCCTCTTATTCTGGTCTTCAAGACATGGTCTGGACGCGATGTGTTGAGGGGTGGTGCTCGGCCCTTCTGTTAAGGTGTGGACATCGCTCGGCCCTTCTGCTCGGCTGTGGACGTCGTTTGGCCCTTCTGCTTGGCTCTGGACATAGCTCGACCTTTCTGCTCGGCTGTGGACATCGCTCTGCCCTCTCTGGCTGCACCACCGTGTGCGTTTCTCCCCCCATCTGCCTCGCCGTGTGCCTTGCTCCCCCAATCTGCCTCACCGTGTGCTTTGCTCCCCCCATCTGCCTTGCCGTGTTCCTTGCTCTTCTCATCTACCTCACCGTGTGCCTTGCTCCCCCTTCCTGGACCTAGTTGGGATTGTCATTAAGACGGGATTGGCGCTTCGAGAGCCACGTCTCGAGGGGGGATACTGTCAGGACTCAGCCCAGACTTTTGGCCATGTGCTTCTGTTTATGTTCCGTGTCATGTGTCTGCCCTGCCTTTGTTTAATCCTCCCCATCTCTACACACCTGTTCCTCATGTGTTCATTGTCATGTCTATATAACCGTGCCGTGTTGCCGATGGCAGCGTGGAATCATCATCAGTGTACCCTCGTCCTTTGTCCTGTCTAGTTTGTCTATGTTCCTGTTTTGTGTTTATTAGTTATTAAACCCTATTTATTTGAAGCTATCTTGTATCTGGGGTTTTAATATAAAAAATGATGTTTCTTTACTCTGATTTTATAGAACTTATTTATTCTTACATGATTATGCTGCAGTCAGTCAAGAGAAAGACAGACAAAAATTGAAGTAAACCCATGATGCAGCTAGTTTCCAGTTAGTGTACTCCAAGGTAGCCATAATGCACTGGTGATATATTGGATGTTTGATCTGAATGGCTCATGGCAGACGTTCCTTCAACTTTTGACATTAATGAACATACACACAGACATACACAGACACACACACTCTTTCACAGCATGAAGGAGTTTCACAAAGTCATAAAGACCCACTAATGTTCCTCAGACACACAGCACACTGGAGGAGCGGCGAGACCCACGCTGCGAAATCACATCATCGTCATCCTAATGTTTCCCAGACAGAAAGAGAGACAGATGAAGAGGGATAGAAAAGAAAGAATGAAATGAACGAGAGAACACGAGCCGAGATATGACTTGAAAGATACGTTGTGTCTGAAATTGTACACTGACTCACTAATTCACTATTTATTATAGAGATTCCACAGAGGACAGGCACAAGACAGACTCAGAAATACAATGGTATTTTTTATTGTGTCACAAAGATTTGTCGTTTTGTCACAAATATTTTTCTGCATCATCTCCATTTTATCTTCTCTCTCTCATTTTGTGTTACCGCACTTAATGAGTGTGTCTAGTAAAAAAAAATAACTTTTTCTAATATAAAAATATCATTTTAGAAAAAACATTTTAATATTTTAAATATAATTTAATCTAAAATTTTTTTGTTGTAAGAGTGATCGGATTTTTGCATAGATTAGAAATGTTTAAGCAAAATTAAAAAAGAATTAATGAATATAATCAAAATCACTCTACATTGTTAAAACTTTATTTTTTAATGAATTCTTACTCTAAATGTATAAAAATGAAATACAAAATGTAAGTAGCTCTGGATAAGGGCGTCTGCTAAAATGCTGTAAATGTATGTGTGTAAATTGTGAGTATATGTGTGTGTGTAAATAGTGAGTATATGTGTGTGTGTAAATAGTGAGTTTATGTGTGTATGTAAATAGTGAGTTTATGCGTGTGTGTAAATAGTGAGTTTATGTGTGTGTGTAAATAGTGAGTTTATGTGTGTGTAAATAGTGAGTTTATGCATGTAGATGCATGTGTGTCAATGGTGTAGATGTGTGCCTGTGTGTAAATAGTGTTGTTCCTACAATTATCCAAGCAAAGCATAAGGATGCTCTGCAAAAAAATGAGAAAGTAAAAATCAAATTAAAAATGTTAAAAATAGCTAGAATAGAAATAGATAATGAATTAAAATAAATAGAATCATGGAGACAAAATACACACAGAAAAGCTATATATATATATATATATATATATATATATATATATATATATATATATATATATATACATACACACACACACACACACTCACTGGCCACTTATTAGGTACACCTGTCCAACTGCTTGTTAACGCAGATTTCTAATCAGCCAATCACATGGCAGCAACTCAATGCATTTAGGCATGTAGACATGGTCAAGACGATCTGCTGCAGTTCAAACCGAGCGTCACAATGGGGAAGAAAGGTGATTTAAGTGACTCTGAACGTGGCATGGTTGTTGGTGCCAGACGGGCTGGTCGGAGTATTTCAGAAACTGCCGATCTAATGGGATTTTCACGCACAACCATCTCTAGGGTTTACAGAGAATGGTCCGAAAAAGAGAAAATATCCAGTGAGGGCAGTTCTGTGGGCACAAATGCCTTGTTGATGCCAGAGGTCAGAGGAGAATGGCCAGACTGGTTCGAGCTGATAGAAAGGCAACAGTAACTCAAATAACCACTCGTTACAACCGAAGTATGCAGAAGAGCATCTCTGAACGCACAACACGTCAAACCTTGAGGCGGATGGGCTACAGCAGCAGAAGACCACACCGGTACTAGTAAGGTGTACCTAATAAAGTGGCCGGTGAGTATATATATATATATATATATATATATATATATATATATATATATATATATATATATATATATATATATATACATATATATATATATATATATATATATATATATATATATATATATATGTACAGTATATTTGTGAATGTGGATGTTTTTGTTAGATTGCACTGTTTGATTTGCTGAGTTTCTTGTACAGTCTGTATCTTCTCTCCCTGTGTTCTTCTGTAAGGTTAAAGCTCTTTACATGTTGTTTCTCAGGAAGTGCTGATGCTGACAGTCTGATCAGACTTGTGCAGTTTATTGTCATGAAATTTCTGAGCAGATACTCTGGTGATTTGTTGCTTGTTTCTTCGATTTGCTTGAGAATTTGATTACGCCTCATAGCCCTGGTCTGTAAATCCGACACTGATTCTCTGAATGGATTTCTGTGGAAGTTGGTATCTTCTGAGGAACAGGTAGAACCCAAACGTATGTTAGCGAATTTTAAACCTGATGCTTTGACTATCCTGAAGTAAATATTTGTTCTGTCAAGATTTCAGAACATGCGATATTCCATAAATAAATAAATACAGCAGCACAGTCGGGACTGAAGTAAAATATATATTTATTTTTCTACTTTTATACGGCTAACATCAGCATGCTGTGCAACACAACCATCAGGATGAAAACATTGCACGCAAAGCCTCCCAGATACAAAGTAAGCACAGTGGTTAGTAGTTTCATCACGTGAAACGCTGACAAAAATATTTTTCTTTCCCCGGATGCTGCCTGAGTCGCCTGGGTCTCATTTGTTTAATGTAATAGCTTTCTAGCCGTCTGCTAAAAAGCGAAGCTGGAAGCAACTTTCATTGATGAGAAATCTTTTTTTCCCTTCAAGTCTCCGGCAGCATGTGAATTTTTTTCATGTTTAATGGTAGGCGAGATGTGTGTGTGTGAGTGTGTGTGTGTATGAGAGAGAGAGAGAGAGAGAGAGAGAGAGAGAGATTAAGGTTAGAGGAAGCTGAAAGGCAGAATGATGGAGCGAGGGACGGCAGATAGCGAGATGAAGAAGAGAGAGAGAAAGGGTTATAAGAAGTTTAGAGGAAGGGAAGAAGCAGAGTGAGTGAATGAGAGAGTGGGAAAGAGATGGAGAGATGTTTGTGTTGGTAATGTGGCTATCTGTCACTTCAGGCCGGGTGTTTGCTTAGCGTTTAGCCTCACGCTGTGGCGTCGTTAGAGAGATTGTGCGAAAGAGAAAACTTCTCATTCACCTTGTGTGTCCTGTGCTCTCTTATCCCATTCTTTTTGTCATCCCTTTCTACCTCTCTCTCTCTCTTTCACATCCCTTACTCTATTTGAATCGATGGTGTTAATATTTAAACACGCTCCTCGCCTTCTTTAGCGGCGGTTTTGCTAAAAGTGCCGAGTGCTGAATTACTTCTCTGTAAGTGCGACTCTCCATTATTCTCTCCTGATGTCATACAGTCTCTCTCTCTCTCTCTCTCTCACACACACACACACACACACAGGCAGTAAAGTGAAGATATGTAGATGAACAGGTTCAAACGCTCAAAAGTTTGAATGGGCCACTGAGCCAAAAAGGAAAGTGGAGAGGAAAGAAATAAAAAGACACATAAAGGAGAAAATGAAGGAAAAGAGTGATAGTGGGGATCTAATAGTGGTGAACAGAGGCAAAGAAAAAGATAATAAATAAACAACTTCAAAAAAAAGGAAAGTAAAAAAGTAGAGATAAAAATGGACAAATAGAGAAGAGAAATAGAAGATGAGAACGAAATAAAGACAGAATAGCAGAGAAAAGGAAAGATAAAGAGAGCGGAGGAAGCTAAAGAAAGAAAGGAGGAGAGAAAAAATTTAAAATTAATTGAGGAAGAGGAAATAATGGCAAGGGTTATATACGAGATAATAAGGAGAAAGGGAAAAAAATTAGAGGAGGTGCGGAGAGGAAAAAAGGCTGGAGAAAGAAAAGATAGAGAGGAGATAAGAGGAAAAAGGCTGATGAAAGAGAGAATCAAACACAAGAAAGGAGGGTTGGAGGAGGAAGAAAAAGAAGAAATGATTGTTGAAAGAGTGCATTGAGAGAAAAGTAGAAATAGAAAGAGAGATAAAGAGAGAGATTAGAACAAAGGATGAAGAGAAGAGGAGTGAAATTAATTAGAATGAAAAACGCAAAAAAAAAAGGAGAGCGAGAAAGGAAGAAGAAGAAGAATGGAAGACAAAACCCAAGAAGAAAGGAATGGATGAAGAAGTGTGGAGAGGAAAAAGGACGAGAAAGAAGGACAAGGGAAGAATGGAAGATGAAGAGAGGAGTGGAGAAAGGATGGATAGAGATGAGGAGAAAAGAGAAGAGAAGCAAGCTTTAGATCTAACAACAAGCAACCACGCACACACACACGCACACACACATACACATGCACATACGCACACACACGCACACACACAGTGTTGAAGTGGCCAGCAGACCTCTGAAACTCCCAAACACCGATCTGCTCCTCGTCCTCGTTTTCCCACTGTGCATCTTCCTGGCACTCATTTTCTATCCCTCGCTCTTTTTCTCTCCCTGAGCAATACCCTGCTGCTGATCAGACCTTCACAGATGGTGTGTTTCTCTCCATTCTCACGCTCCACACGAGCTCCTGTCTACACTCACTGCGTCTCAAGTCACACTTCTGCACGGTTCGAGCTCACATAGAGTCCCGGATAACAGACAGAACTAGAACGGCTACGATAGAAAGTTCACCTGCTACTAATCCTGATGGCTACCAAGCTAGCATTAGCATTACAGCAAGGAGCTGATATAAGTTATATAAGTGAAAAGATATAAAGATATAAGTGAAATAGAAACTGACACGATTTGTCAGAAAGTTTAGTTAGCAGTCGATGCAAAGTGTAAACACAGTGTAATTTTAGTCATAAGGATTATTTTTCCAGATATTTACCAACACATCTGAGGTAAATGTTTTTTAAATATATGTTTATACTTGGTTTTCATTACCGCTATGCTAATACCAAGTCTATACAACTATACGCTAACTAGCAGAGGTTAAACAGTAATATTAGCTTATTAAACAGTAATATTGTACTTAATATTAGCTTAATAGTAGTAATTACATTGTACTAGTATTTTCTTACTAGTTTACTAACACATCTGAGGTAAATGTTTATATTCCCACTATTTATCTTTTAGTTTAATTGTCATTGAGCATTTCTTTTTGTCTCAGTAACAGATTAGTGTCCATATTCTGCCTAGCTAACCGTTTCTTTTAAGTGTAAAGAGTTTTTTCTTAGTATCTACTCTTTAGTTTAGCATTGATCACATCTGAAGTAAGTGCTAATATCCTCTTATCTTCTTTCTGTTGTTTCTACATTTTTACTTTTTCTGTTATAAAATAAGGAACAGTTATGTGACAGCTAGCTTAATTATCATTTACATCACAGGACTCTTTCCTAACACATCTGAAGTAAATATTGCGATTCCTAATGATTTTATCTTGTTTCCATTATCACTATGCTATTGCCAATGACTTTAAAACTATACGCTAACTAGCTAAGCAGTAATGCTAACTGTACTTTGTATTTCTGTACTAATTTATGCTTGCATTATCACTCGTCCTTTACTTTTTCCTGTATAACAGGCTAATGGCCATGCTCTTCGTAGCTGAACAATCATTTTGAGTGTAAAAAATAAAATAAAATATTGATATTTGTAGTGTTTTAATTTCACTTGCCCACAATAAAAGACTTATCAGTTACTTAATAACTAGCTTAACTGTAATTTAGGTCATATCAATAAACACACCAGAGGTAAATGTTCATCTTTCCAATGATTCTGTGTTGCTTTAACTATTACTTGACACAGACATGCTAATTAAAAGATCTTCAAAAAATAGTTTGTTGTAGTTGAAGGTTTTTTTTTTTTTATTTTTTGCCAATACACTGCAGGTAAATGTTGATATTCCCAAACTTTTTGTCTTGATTAGTGTCTTAGCAATTTACCAAAACATCTAAGGTCAAAGGTGATATTTCTGTGTGAAGTTTCTGTCTTGTGTTTGTTGCCATAATGCTTTTACATTGTAGATAAAAAAAATACTTAGCAACCATGTGCTACCTAACTGTGCATTAGTTTTAGTTTATGGTTTTCTTTTAAGTAATCCAACAATTTTGAGGTAAATGTTGTTATTCACAGTGTTTTTCGCTTGTTTCCATAGCCACTGAAAGATTACATTTTGTCTGTATAACAAATTAGCGTTCATGTGCCACGTAGTTGAAAGCATTTTAACTTTACTGAGTATTTTATTAGTAATTTCTCAACATAACTGAGGTAAATGTTGATGTTTCCAATGTATTTGTCTTGCTTCCATCATCACTGGGTCTTTTTTCCCCCCTGTATAACAGATTAGCAGCCATGCGCTCGCTAGTGAACATTTTATGTGTACTGAGTATTTTGTTAATAATTTACCAACTCATCTGAGGTATAAGTCGATATTGCTGATGAATCTGTTTTCCACTCTCACTGAGTTTTAACTTAATGTGCCAGCTAGCTGAAGTGTTAACCAAAGACTTTAGCTATCTCATGCCCATTGTCCTTGTTTCCTAGTTTCCTAGAAACTACGTTCTCGGAACTGCTATTACTTGAATGATGAGTGTATTATGCGTTTTCCTCCCAGTGTTGAATAGGAAGCACATGGGAAGTGGTTTTGATGCTCCATTTCCCTCAGAGTTGTTTATATTGCTCATCGCTGAGATCAGCATAAATAAGATGGATTGGAGGTTTATTCTAAAATAAATGTTACAGCGATGTTGCTATAAAATTTTAAGATACGGTCTGAGTCGGTGGGACAGAGTTCTGCCACAACGGGATGGTTTAGTGTTAGCCTGCTAAGCGCTTTATGGAATAATTAATGGTGTATTAATGCCAGCTGGTTTCCATTAGTGAGTGCATGAGCTCAGACTCGTCTGTCTCCTGTAAT
This sequence comes from Tachysurus vachellii, assembly GCF_030014155.1. NCBI lineage: Eukaryota > Metazoa > Chordata > Actinopteri > Siluriformes > Bagridae > Tachysurus > Tachysurus vachellii. The sequence goes on from NC_083465.1 coordinate 29,904,944, forward strand.
GCAATATACAGAGACAGAGGGACCAAAAGTCTGAGTCCAACTACCAAGAACTGTTATTTTATTTCATCATGTATTGAAAAGTAATTCAATGATAATTCTCAAACAAGACTTGGCTGAGAGTTACAAGGAAGATAAGATTTAAAGCTAAAAGGAGTCCATATCAGGTGTTAGTTGTTAAGGAAACATAATAATAATTAACATTATAAGCTATATTGTCATAACAATAAAATAAAATAAAATAAACAAGTCGTATAGTGTGTGGAGACGAGAAGACTCAGACAGGATTGGATCTGTCCCTGTTTTGAATAAAGGCCTCTTGAATAATAAGGAGCGACTGAGGAAAATGTAAAATATATCATAAAATGAAAACAGGTTTCAATAATGGACTCGGATTTTTTTGGACCCGAGTGTCTGTATGTAATCAGACACCATGTGTGATTTCCAAAAAACGCCTCTGAAAAATTACACGCTGGAGAGTCAGGCATTTTTCTCTGAATCCCGGTCTGGGTCAAACCACCGGGCTGGGGTACACATTTAGCAGGAAGTGTGGGTGTGTGTCTGCATTAACGCCATCCAATATAATTCACAAAGCCTCACATGACCTGCTGCTAAGTGTTAAGTCTCGGTTTTTATTTTATGTTGTGTGGGAGAGTAACGAGTTCTGGGCTGAACGGCACTGTTTATTTAACAAGCTAGCAAGCTAGATATTTCTCTCTCTCTCTCTCTCTCACACACACACACACACACACACACACGTTATGTACAGAGTTCTGGTACAAAAGTTGAGTAAACTATACCTGTTGATTTTTATTTGTTTATTTATGTATTTGTGATGTTATAGTATATCCATTCGAGTCCATATTTAGGATTTTCATTTCATTAGACCTCAACACAGAAAAGTAATCACATCGGGTTAGACTCTGTCTGTAATCACACAGTACACACTACAGTCACACACTACACACTATACACACTACAGACTACAGTCACACACTAGACACTCTACACACTACAGTCTACAGTTACACACTACACACTATACACACTACAGTCACACACTACACACTATACACAGTACAGTCACACACTACACACTATACACACTACAGTCTACAGTCACACACTACACACTATACACACTACAGTCACACACTACACACTATACACACTACAGTCACACACTACACACTATACACACTACAGTCTACAGTCACACACCACACACTATACACACTACAGTCACACACTACACACTATACACACTACAGACTACAGTCATACACTACACACTACAGTCATACACTACACACTACAGTCATACACTACACACTATACACACTACGGTCACACACTATACACACTACACACTACAGCCACACACAACACACTATACACACTACAGTCACACACTACACACTATACACACTACAGTCACACACTACACACTATACACACTACAGACTACAGTCATACACTACACACTACAGTCATACACTACACACTACAGTCATACACTACACACTACAGTCATACACTACACACTATACACACTACAGTCACACACTGCACACTATACACACCTTAGTCACACACTACACACTATACACACTACAGTCACACACTACACACTATACACACTACAGACTACAGTCATACACTACACACTACAGTCATACACTACACACTATACACATTATACACTACAGTCACCCAATACACACTACAGTCATACACTACACACTATACACACTATACTCACTACAGTCATACACTACACACTATAATCACACACTACACACTACAGTCACACTACACACAATTTTGTAGGAAAAACTACATGTAAAACATTTAATACAAATAAAAATAATAGGAACTTGAAAATAGAAACAAAATCTTGATGCAGAAGAAAACAAAGACTAATTTAAAGAATCATTATTTAAATCATAATTAGGAAATAATAATATAAATTGAAATTGGAACTAATAAAAAAAGACAATAATAAGAAACACTTGTAACTAAATGTCATTAAAATGCACAACTAAAGAATAGTGTAAGAATTAAAGTCTCAATACATTTGTACTGTTTTAAATAAATTTTATATCTTTTTCTTCAGACGTTTGCTGTAACATTTGTTTTCTCTCTCTCTCTCTCTCTCTCTCTCTCTCTCTCTCTCTCTCTCTCTCTCTCTCTCTCTCTTTGTGCAGGTAAAGGGGGTGTGTACAGTCAGGAGAATAACACTATAGACACAGGTGAGGTGGATGTGGGGAGACGGGCGGTGCAGGACGTTCCTCCTGGAATGTTTTGGCGTTCTCAGCTTTTCATCGATCAGCCACAATCACTCAAGTTCAACATTTCGCTGCAGAGAGATGCACTCGTCGGAGTGTATGGACGCAAGGGCCTGCCACCGTCACACACTCAGGTAACACACACCCACATGCACACACAATCAGAGGAACCACATCCAGTAATACATAGACATCCATAACAAATAAGTAATCAATTAACATACATGCTGTGGGGTTTTGTCAATAAACGACTCAGCGTTAGCCTCACAAAGCTAACATGTGTTAATTCTAGTGTTAAGGCGCTGAACCCCTTTTCCAAGTCCTGCGTAGTTTGCCTAGTAAAATCCTTTAAAAGTATGTAAAAGTAAGTGGGCAGGCCACGTAGTGAGTATAGATATTTGTGTAACTCGATAATCATCAGGTGTCTTAGACGGAGGACTGTCGATCTTATGTACTCAACGTCATACAGTCAGAAAAAAACGTCATACAGTCATACACTACACACTACAGTCATACACTACACACTATACACATTATACACTACAGTCACCCAATACACAATACAGTCAGGAATACAATACACACTACAGTCAGGAATACCCACTTTCCATTTCTTATGCCGTTCTGCTATAAGACTGTTAGCTTATACGAGTTGGCATGTACACAGCAACTTACACACTTGTTGATGTTTATTTTATGTTGTTTGTTTGTTTATTCTTGTGGTTTTGTTTACCTCGAAGCTCAGGAGAAGACAAGGAGTTGTCTTGGGGAAGGGAAAGGAACTAATGCTAATACTAATCAATGCTATCAAGATAACTGAAGTTGTCCTTGGTAACTTTAGCTACTTTAGTAAATGGAGTCCACGCTGTGTGACTAGCGCTGGCGTGTCTCTGACTTCAGCGACGTGCAGGCGAGCTGTCACGCCACGAGCAGCCTGTTAATCGAGGTAATTGTCAGCTGAAAGCTCCGTAATGGAAGTCAATACCCAGAGACGCCCCGGTGCCGCTCGGTCCCTTTAGTTGCCACAGATGAATCGATATGTTTCTTTAAGGCTGTACAGAAGGACGGAATGAAGGGATATTGACGGATGAACGGATAAGAGATGGGAGTTAAGTCTGCAGACTCCTCCGCAGGTCGAAACGGCGTCTTTTCTCTTGCTCGTCTCCGTCTGTTTGCTTCCGTCTCGTTTTCTTTTCTTTTTTTAAGATAAGAAAAATGTGTTGTGTGAAATGAGAAAGACGAAGAAACTCGGCTAAATCTGTGGCCAATATTCTGTTTCTCCTTCTCTCTTTGTGTCTCTGTCTGTCTGTTTGTCTCTCTCTCTTTCTTCCTCTCTCTCTGTTTTGCCTTCTCTTCCATTCTCTGTCTCATTCTCTTGGCCTGTTCTGTCTCTCTCTCTGTCTCTCTTGCTTTGTCTATCTCTATCTGTTGTTTTCTCTCTCTCTCTCTCTCTTTCTCTCTCTTGGTCTGTCTATCTCTATTTGTTGTTTCTCTCTCTTTCTCTCTTTCTCTCTCTCTCTCTCTCTCTCTCTCTCTCTCTCTCTCTCTCTCTCTCTTAGTCTGTCTATCTCTATCTGTTGTTTAGCTCTCTCTCTCTCTCTCTCTCTATCTCTTTATTTATATTCTATTGTCAAAGCTGTGTCTGTCTGTACCTTCTTTCTGTCTGTTTCTCTATCTGTCTATCTATCCCCCCTTTACATACACTTTGTCTGAAGGCAGAAGGAACTGCCTTAACTGAAAAGATTGAAAGCTAGTGAGAAAGCTAACCTAGTGAGTGAGAAAGCTAACTTAGTGAGTGAGAAAGCTAACCTAGTGAGTGAGAAAGCTAACCTAGTGAGTGAGAAAGCTAACTTAATGAGTGAGAAAGCTAACTTAGTGAGTGAGAAAGCTAACTTAGTGAGTGAGAAAGCTAACCTAGTGAGTGAGAAAGCTAACTTAATGAGTGAGAAAGCTAACTTAGTGAGTGAGAAAGCTAACTTACTGAGTGAGAAAGCTAACTTAGTGAGTGAGAAAGCTAACTTAGTGAGTGAGAAAGCTAACTTAGTGAGTGAGAAAGCTAACCTAGTGAGTGAGAAAGCTAACTTAATGAGTGAGAAAGCTAACTTAGTGAGTGAGAAAGCTAACTTAGTGAGTGAGAAAGCTAACCTAGTGAGTGAGAAAGCTAACTTAATGAGTGAGAAAGCTAACTTAGTGAGTGAGAAAGCTAACTTACTGAGTGAGAAAGCTAACTTAGTGAGTGAGAAAGCTAACTTAGTGAGTGAGAAAGCTAACTTAGTGAGTGAGAAAGCCATTCTAGTGAGTGAGAAAACTAATCTGTTGAGTGAGAACGCAAATCCATTGAGTGAGAAAGCTAACTTAGTGAGTGAGAAAGCTAACCTAGTGAGTGAGAAAGCTAACTTAGTGAGTGAGAAAGCCATTCTAGTGAGTGAGAAAACTAATCTGTTGAGTGAGAACGCAAATCCATTGAGTGAGAAAGCTAACCTAGCATACTGTCATATATAATCACTTTCATCCTCAGGGCCGAAAGGGGCATGGCCTAAAGTTTGAAGGCAAAGAATGCATTCATTTTAATATTAAATTATTAAAAAAAAAAGAAGCCTCTGGCTAATTAGCTACATCTGAACAAAAAGAAACAGTTTGGTTATTTAATTGTTAATGCGATGTCCTGTGTTTAATAGTACAAATAGCATTAGCATGTGTGTTAGCTTTTCATTGTGACATAATATTTAATTGAGAACGATCGTTATTTTAGGGAAGTTTAGGAAAGTCTGAGGAACATCTGAGTGATGCTCAGGTTTATGACAGGTGTGTGTTTGTTGCTGTATGTTTAATTACACACAAATGAAAGGCTAATTTGTTTAATATAGCGAATAGCATGTCAGTGTAATTGAACATGATTGTTAGTATAATAAGTGGATAATTAGCCTTGTGGAAATTCTTCACCTTTGTGTTTGTCAGGTTATATTTAGGATTATGGATTAATTATAGACAGTTTATAGCATCTTGTCTCTGAGTATTCAGTACTGATTGTGTTACCATGTGTGTTAGCTTTCTAGCATTCAAAATCGCTCGCAAAAAATATTGTTTACATCATGTTTGTTTTCCCTGGAAGCGTATAGTCAGTGCTGTAATGCTAGATGCTAACAAGTAGTAGTTTCTGCTTTCTTTGTGTGTATTTAGTGAGTATATTATGCTAATATTGCTGTTTGTGTTGTGTTGTTTGGTATAGTACGACTTCGTGGAGTTGCTCGACGGCAGCCGTTTGATCACGAAGGAGAAAAGAGGCCTGGTGGAAATGGAGGGATCTCTAAGGAGAGCGAGATCCGTGAACGTCCACGAGGCAGAGTTCATCCGCTTCTTCGACTCAGGAATCTGGCACATGGCTTTCTACAACGATGGCAAAAACACAGAACAAGTTTCCTACAACACCATCATCATAGGTTAGCTCTACGTTTTCACTTATTTATTCTGTTTACTTCAGCTAACCTCAGCGTATTGTTCATGACTTAGCCATGCTACAGTATGCCTCACGGCTTCAGACTGTTTCTTTAGACTCTATAACTATAAACGTTTGTGTTTAAAATTCCCAAAATGTCTTCTATGTCTCAGTGATGATCAATTGCAACAATCCCGAGGGAAACAAAGCTCCAGAAATGTCGTCTTACATCTTATTTTTCGTGTTTATTAGAGAAACTGGCTAATTAGCATTGGGGATTATGTGTCAGTCAGTTAGCTTTGTTATTTTGACATGAGAAATGAGAAAAACAAAGCCTGCTAGCTTGCGTTTTAAATTTAAATTCATGGCTGAGTTAAGTAAAAAAAAAAACACAAAGATTGTAGTAATGAAATTCTGTTATAATTTACTGCCTGCTAATGGGGCTAATAATAAAGTAAAACTAGCATCTACTATTCTGTACTGTGCAGTAACTTCTGTGTGCTTTCTATAATGGATAGTAATAAGAGGAATCTTGTTAGATTTGGTTATCATTTAGTGATAAACAGATGTAATTATTAATATTCTAATTAATAATTTAATTAACACTGGCTAGTAAAAATGTAACGCTAATAATGAAGGAATGCTTGCTTTAAAATACCACAATCATCAATCTATTTTTAATAAAAAAATCTGTTATATATCTTTCTGCAGTTCTCTCATAAAACAATACAGTAACATGCCTTACAATGAAGCTAGGAGTTAGCTTAAAGAACAAGTGTTTGGTTTTCTGCCTTTCAAACATAAATAACAAAATATTGGTTTGTGTGTTTTCCAATAATGGATAGTAATAAAAGAATACTAGGTGTTAGCCATGTGCTGCTAACTCTGGCTAGCATTTATGGCCTGAGGAGGCTTTTAAAACACCACAATCTGTTGTGTTATTGAGAACTTTTATGGATTTGGTTTATTGTCATACTCTTGGTGTGTGTGTGTGTGTGTGTGTGTGCGCACAGGTGTGTGTGTAATGCTCATCAGAGCTTTATTGATCACCGACTTAAATGCTTGGCAGGCTGCAGCAGGCTTCAAAGCGCTGGTGACCCACAGGCCTTTTCATATGCACCCCCACACCTTTGTTTCTCTCTCTCCCTCACTCTCTTTCTCTCTCTTCTCTCTGTCTGTCTTTCGTATGGAGTAATTTCCTTCGATTCGATCACCAGTCCCGACATAGAGGGAAATTAGCAGCGGGACTATAGCACCCGGACTGCTGCTCTGCGTGTAATAAGTTAACCTTTTGGAAATGAAAATTGATTGTGTGTGTGTGTGCATGTGTGTGTGTGCGTATGTTGAAATAGAGAAAGAGAGATCCCGAGAGAGAGAGAGGGTAATAACACGGTAATAACCAAGGAAGACAAGCAGGGCGGTTCACTTCATTACATTGTCACTCTGGCCTCTCCAGGACAAACCCCTTTTCTCCACCACTTAATGAAAATATCGACAGCCTGTGTCATAACTTCCCCTCGTTGCCTCAGCGATGGAGTGAGACGACGTACAAACAAGTGTGTGTAAATTTGCACGTTGTAGAGTGTCAATACCTGAGCCTGTTCACAATAGTGTTGCTTTAAGTGGGATCAGATACTCAGCTTGATAAACTGTTCAGAAGGCCACTTGGAAATACGCACACTGAGCGAAAGCTAGCAAGTTTTAGATGCTTATAATTAAGCTATTAAATCATTTACACATAAAATGTAATTGATTAGAAACAAGACAGACTCATTGTGAATAACAGTATACAGTATATAGAATCCGAATATATGTGTGGGTAATTTTCTATATAATTAGTTAGCATTAACTCGTGCTAGCTGTTAAATATTTTTGTAAAAGTACAATGACAGTGATAATAAACAAATCTGTCCAGAATATAAACGTTTAAATGACATGAAATTGGAAATACGTGATAGAACTAAAATTATGATTTGTTACCTAGCACATAGCTTTCCCATGTTAATTAGCTGTTTGTTCGTTCATAGGGAAAATTAGAGTAAACAGTGGAAGTGTTTCTAAGTGACTAATTAAATGCTTTATACAAATTAAATTAGAATATATCGAGCTGGGACATGTCTTTTATAGATGCTGTGTATACAAAGCAACAGTGGAAATCAGACAAACCCAGTAAGAATATCAACATTTACTTCAGATGCGCTGATAAATTACTACAAGAAGACTCTGTATGACTAAAATAATGATCTAGCTAGCACTTAGCCTGTCTGTGTTATCTAACAATGTGGATGTCTCACAGTGACTGAGCAAATGTATATCTAGAAATACAGTGTAAATGAAAATCTCGAATAAACCACTAAACAATTATTGTGCAGAGAAAAGTAAACATTGTGTAACAATCATGACTACTAAGAGTCTCAAAACAATGTGTCGATTAATGTACACATAACTGTGTGTGTGTGTGTGCGTGTGTGTGTTAGCGTCTGTGAGTGTGTGTTTAACAGGTAATAGCTTATTTGTTACTTTGCTTTTGGGCATTGCTTTGTGTTAGCGTGTGTTTGTCATTTCTGGAGACCACTGAGCCGTGTCTATCATCCCGTAGGCTGTGTGTATGTGTGAGTGTGTGTGTGCGCGTGTGTGCTTTACTTTGTGCGTTAATTGGTAGTAATAGCTCTGTGATTGGTTCATTAAAGCAGCGCCAGCTTCGTCTGCATCACACATCTGCGACATTTAATTAAAGACCTCACAAACCTCACACACTTCACAAAGCCTGCTTATTCACACACCCTACCTCCTCAATTAACGCATCTCTCTCTTTCTCTCTCTCTCTCTCTCTCTCTCTCTCTCTCTCTCTCTCTCTCTCTCTCTCTCTTTGTGCCTCTCAATTTTTCAACACAGATTCTGTGACTGAGTGTCCACATAATTGTCATGGCAACGGAGATTGTCGTTCAGGAACGTGTCATTGTTTCCCAGGATTCCTTGGGCCTGATTGTTCACGAGGTAACACACACACACACACACACTTACACACACATGTTGTAATTGGTTTTAGATTGTTATTAGATGGAGTGCAGCTGTCTAGCAGAGCGTTCACTGATTGGATGTAATTAGTGAATCAGCTAGCATTGAGATCTGAACACTCCATCCTGTCTCGTAGAAAAATACAATTAATTTTGAAACAATTTAAAACCAAAGAAATATAAAGAACATTTATAGGCACAATGATAGTAAAAATGAGACAAAGGCATCTGGAATTTCAACATTTACCTCAGACATGGCAGAAAATTTGTAATAAAATGCTCAATATAACTAACACTACAATATAATTACATTTAGCATCATCGGCTAAGCCATGAAGTCTGTGTGAAGGTTGATTTAGACAGATGATATTATAGTTCTATTTCAACAAATTCTTTAGTTGCATTAGACTTTCTTTGTTTGTTAGCGTTAGCTGATCAATCACATGATCCTTTGTTCCAGCTGCGTGCCCGGTGTTGTGCAGTGGGAACGGTCAGTACTCCAGGGGGCGCTGTCTGTGCTACAGTGGGTGGAAAGGCACCGAGTGTGACGTCCCCAACAACCAGTGCATCGACATCCACTGTGGTGGCCACGGCATTTGCATCATGGGGGCATGTGTGTGTAACGCCGGATACAAGGGGGAAAACTGCGAGGAAGGTAACGCTACAATTCGATTCAATAAATTCGATTCTGAATCATGATTAAAGCACAAAATGCAAACTTTCTGTCACTTTATTACACATAATCTATTTTCCAAGCTGCAGCACCTGTCTAAGAGAACTGGAACGCACTTGTCTTGTTCCCAATGATTTTTGACGTCAGCCAATAGGATGCAATCAGGGGCGGGGCTTCAGTCAGTGTTGAGGAAATTGATTGTGGTTTGTAGACCACATCCAGAGATCTACGGTCCCGTTCTGTACACTCACCTTCAAACCTACACACCTCCAGCATCTACTCTATAAACAGATTACTATCCAGCTAGCTGGTTAGCATGACCTGAGTTAGCTCTGATGAACTGCTAACCATGGTTTGCTAAAAAGAAAGTAAATTTACTTTATCACACCATCAAATTGTTGATTATTTTCCTGAAACAGCATGCCATGAAATTCTGATTACCTTAAATACATTTTTCTGTTCAATCTCAAGCTGAGAGAATATAAATCACTAGAGGATTAGAGAGCGGCTTGAGCAGTGTGTTCTGTTTAAGCCCTCTTATCGGGTATATATTTGGGGATTGATGTAAAAAAAAAAAAAATCAATCTTCACCCAAAAAACACATCTACACCAACCCAGCAGCGCATACCAATGTGTTCTGTAATGAATGACAAAGATGTCCTTGTGAGAGCGACCTTAGTCTGCTTATTGTGCTGCTTATTGTGCTGTTTTGAGTGTTAGTCCAAATGAGCTGCTCTCCACAACCCTCACAACCTGTGTCACACTCAAGAAAGTCACTAGAAGTCACTGGATAAAGTCATAGACTCATTTGCATATTCATTAAATGTTCATGATCCGTTGCAAAAGGTGTTACATGAAGAAAGAAGAGATTTTGAAAATGCTCTAAGAAGGAGAGAACAAAAAATAGATTAGAAATTCTGTCTTATAATAAAAGGAAGTCATCTTTGATCACGGCTCCACAAACAAACTACTCAGGTCTTTATAAAGTTCTGTCATTCTTATTGAGAGCTCGGCAGTGAAGAGCTGGGAAACAAACACGAAGAATCCAGTTACAGCTGGAATAACTTGGTATTATTACTGTAAACATCACCAAGAGTTTAAATCCAAGAGCAAAGAATTGTGTGGGTGATCAATGGGGCAAATAATTATGATCAGTGATTCAGTCAGGAACAATGGTGATCAGTGATTGGCTGATTGGGAACAATGGTGATCGGTGATTGGCTGATTGGTCATTGGGAACAATGGTGGGTGATTGGTTGACAGGAACAATAGTGATCAGTGATTGGTCACGGTAACAATGGTGATTAGTGGTTGGTTGATAGGAACAATGGTGATTAGTGATTGGTTGTTAGGAGCAATGGTGATTAGTGATTGGTTGTTAGGAGTAATAGTAATTAGTGATTGGTTGTTAGGAGCAATGGTGATTAGTGATTGGTTGTTAGGAGTAATAGTAATTAGTGATTGGTTTTTAGGAGCCATGGTGATTAGTGATTGGCTGATCGGTTGTTAAGAACAATGGTGATCAGGGATTGGTTGTTAGGAGCAATGGTGATTAGTGATTGTTTGTTAGGAGCAATGGTGATTAGTGATTGTTTGTTAGGAGCAATGGTGATTAGTGATTGGTTGTTAGGAGCAATAGTAATTAGTGATTGGTTGTTAGGAACCATGGTGATTAGTGATTGGCTGATCGGTTGTTAGGAACAATGGTGATCAGGGATTGGTTGTTAGGAGCAATGGTGATTAGTGATTGTTTGTTAGGAGCAATGGTGATTAGTGATTGGTTGTTAGGAGCAATGGTGATTAGTATTTGGTTGTTAGGAGCAATGGTGATTAGGGATTGTTTGTTAGGAGCAATGGTGATTAGTATTTGGTTGTTAGGAGCAATGGTGATTAGTGATTGGCTGTCAGGAAAGATTGTGATCATCTGCTGAAACTCTAAATAAAGTCAATACAAGCCTCTTAAAAGTTTCCAAATCTAGTGACAAAATCACCAAGTTGCTTCAGTCAGGTCTCATTTCCTGATGATGAAATTGGGTAAAATCCTTGAGGCTAAGTTCTGCTCCTGAAGTCTGCATTTTCCCTCATGTGAAACGCTTTTAAAATATCAGTTAGGTTGACTAAAGCAAGGGGAAATGAGAGGCAGTGACCACTCAAGGTCAGACGAGCAGGATTAGTGTGTTAGTCGTGGGTTGTATCCAAAAGATAGGTCTCAAGAAGCATGAATTAACATTTCACACCTCCGTTTGACTCCAGGAAATCCCTGGTGATTAGCTGAGGTTAGATGAAGGAAACAGCTTTGAGGACAGTTCCTCTAATTCCTGAAAGCTCCTGAGCGGGAACTCTTTAAACTGACATTTTCGCTGTGTTGGACCTTAGGGTTCAGATTAGGTTGTGTAGCACACAGAGAAGTGCGGTGTTAATACAAACACACACTGTACATTTCTCTTTACATGTACATGTGCTCATGTGCGTGCTAGCTGTGGCCAATTATTAGTTGTTACTAATTATACATTACTGTAAGTAACATCTTGTTCCTGGAACAGTGTTTAGGTTTTAATTAAAACAAACACACACCTGTAATAAACATGCACTCCACATTCTGCC
>NC_083465.1:29921958-29926958 GCF_030014155.1 Tachysurus vachellii
TAATCAGACACAGTGATGTAAAGCTGTAATCAGACACAGTGATGTAAAGCTGTAATCAGACACAGTGATGTAAAGCTGTAATCAGACACAGTGATGTAAAGCTGTAATCAGACACAGTGATGTAAAGCTGTAATCAGACACAGTGATGTAAAGCTGTAATCAGACACAGTGATGTAAAGCTGTAATCAGACACAGAGATGATGTAAAGCTGTAATCAGACACAGTGATGTAAAGCTGTAATCAGACACAGTGATGTAAAGCTGTAATCAGACACAGTGATGTAAAGCTGTAATCAGACACAGTGATGTAAAGCTGTAATCAGACACAGTGATGTAAAGCTGTAATCAGACACAGTGATGTAAAGCTGTAATCAGACACAGTGATGTAAAGCTGTAATCAGACACAGTGATGTAAAGCTGTAATCAGACACAGTGATGTAAAGCTGTAATCAGACACAGTGATGTAAAGCTGTAATCAGACACAGTGATGTAAAGCTGTAATCAGACACAGTGATGTAAAGCTGTAATCAGACACAGTGATGTAAAGCTGTAATCAGACACTGATGTAAAGCTGTAATCAGACACATCGATGTAAAGCTGTAATCAGACACAGTGATGTAAAGCTGTAATCAGACACAGTGATGTAAAGCTGTAATCAGACACAGTGATGTAAAGCTGTAATCAGACACAGTGATGTAAAGCTGTAATCAGACACAGTGATGTAAAGTGGTAATCAGACACAGTGATGTAAAGCTGTAATCAGACACAGTGATGTAAAGCTGTAATCAGACACAGAGATGATGTAAAGCTTTAATCAGACACAGTGATGTAAAGCTGTAATCAGACACAGAGATGATGTAAAGCTTTAATCAGACACAGTGATGTAAAGCTGTAATCAGACACAGTGATGTAAAGCTGTAATCTGACACAGAGATGATGTAAAGCTTTAATCAGACACAGTGATGTAAAGCTGTAATCAGACACAGTGATGTAAAGCTGTAATCAGACACATCAATGTAAAGCTGTAATCAGACACATTAATTAAAAGCTGTAATCAGACACATTGATGTAAAGCTGTAATCAGACACATGGATGTAAAGCTGTAATCAGACACAGTGATGTAAAGCTGTAATCAGACACAGTGATGTAAAGCTGTAATCAGACACAGTGATGTAAAGCTGTAATCAGACACATCGATGTAAAGCTGTAATCAGACACAGTGATGTAAAGCTGTAATCAGACACAGTGATGTAAAGCTGTAATCAGACAAAGAGATGATGTAAAGCTGTAATCAGACACAGTGATGTAAAGCTGTAATCAGACACATCAATGTAAAGCTGTAATCAGACACAACAATGTAAAGCTGTAATCAGACACATTAATTAAAAGCTGTAATCAGATACATTGATGTAAAGCTGTAATCAGACACAGTGATGTAAAGCTGTAATCAGACACAGTGATGTAAAGCTGTAATCAGACACATTGATGTAAAGCTGTAATCAGACACAGTGATATAAAGCTGTAATCAGACACAGTGATGTAAAGCTGTAATCAGACACAGTGATGTAAAGCTTTAATCAGACACAGAGATGATGTAAAGCTGTAATCAGACACAGTGATGTAAAGCTGTAATCAGACACGGAGATGATGTAAAGCTGTAATCAGACACAGTGATGTAAAGCTGTAATCAGACACAGAGATGATGTAAAGCTGTAATCAGACACAGTGATGTAAAGCTGTAATCAGACACAGTGATGTAAAGCTGTAATCAGACACAGAGATCATGTAAAGCTGTAATCAGACACATTGATGTAAAGCTGTAATCAGACATAGTGATGTAAAGCTGTAATCATACACATTGATGTAAAGCTTTAATCAGACACAGAGATCATGTAAAGCTGTAATCAGACACAGTGATGTAAAGCTGTAATCAGACACATTGATGTAAAGCTGTAATCAGACACAGAGATCATGTAAAGCTGTAATCAGACACATTGATGTAAAGCTGTAATCAGACATAGTGATGTAAAGCTGTAATCAGACACATTGATGTAAAGCTGTAATCAGACACAGTGATGTAAAGCTGTAATCAGACACAGTGATGTAAAGCTGTAATCAGACACAGAGATAATGTAAAGCTGTAATCAGACACAGTGATGTAAAGCTGTAATCAGACACAGTGATGTAAAGCTGTAATCAGACACAGTGATGTAAAGCTGTAATCAGACACAGTGATGTAAAGCTGTAATCATACACATTGATGTAAAGCTTTAATCAGACACAGAGATCATGTAAAGCTGTAATCAGACACAGAGATCATGTAAAGCTGTAATCAGACACATTGATGTAAAGCTGTAATCAGACACAGTGATGTAAAGCTGTAATCAGACACAGTGATGTAAAGCTGTAATCAGACACAGTGATGTAAAGCTGTAATCAGACACAGAGATGATGTAAAGCTGTAATCAGACACAGTGATGTAAAGCTGTAATCAGACACATCAATGTAAAGCTGTAATCAGACACATCAATGTAAAGCTGTAATCAGACACATTAATTAAAAGCTGTAATCAGATACATTGATGTAAAGCTGTAATCAGACACAGTGATGTAAAGCTGTAATCAGACACAGTGATGTAAAGCTGTAATCAGACACATTGATGTAAAGCTGTAATCAGACACAGTGATATAAAGCTGTAATCAGACACAGTGATGTAAAGCTGTAATCAGACACAGTGATGTAAAGCTTTAATCAGACACAGAGATGATGTAAAGCTGTAATCAGACACAGTGATGTAAAGCTGTAATCAGACACGGAGATGATGTAAAGCTGTAATCAGACACAGTGATGTAAAGCTGTAATCAGACACAGAGATGATGTAAAGCTGTAATCAGACACAGTGATGTAAAGCTGTAATCAGACACAGTGATGTAAAGCTGTAATCAGACACAGAGATCATGTAAAGCTGTAATCAGACACAGAGATCATGTAAAGCTGTAATCAGACACATTGATGTAAAGCTGTAATCAGACACATTGATGTAAAGCTGTAATCAGACACAGTGATGTAAAGCTGTAATCAGACACAGTGATGTAAAGCTGTAATCAGACACAGAGATGATGTAAAGCTGTAATCAGACACATTGATGTAAAGCTGTAATCAGACACAGTGATGTAAAGCTGTAATCAGACACAGTGATGTAAAGCTGTAATCAAACACATCAATGTAAAGCTGTAATCAGACACATTAATTAAAAGCTGTAATCAGACACAGTGATGTAAAGCTGTAATCAGACTCAGTGATGTAAAGCTGTAATCAGACACAGTGATGTAAAGCTGTATTCAGACACAGTGATGTAAAGCTGTAATCAGACACAGTGATGTAAAGCTGTAATCAGACTGTAATCAAACACATTAATTAAAAGCTGTAATCAGACACAGTGATGTGATCAGACACAGAGATGATGTAAAGCTGTAATCAGACACATTGATGTAAAGCTGTAATCAGACACATTGATGTAAAGCTGTAATCAGACACAGTGATGTAAAGCTGTAATCAGACACAGTGATGTGTCTGTAATAAAAGCTGTAATCAGACACAGTGATGTAAAGTTTTAATCAGACACAGGGATGTAAAGCTGTAATCAGACACAGTGATGTGTCTGTAATAAAAGCTGTAATCAGACACAGTGATGTAAAGTTTTAATCAGACACAGGGATGTAAAGCTGTTATTAGACACATTGATCAGATTGATCCTGATGTATTGTAATCAGACTCAGTGATGTACTTTCTTGGCTGTTTCAGCTCTAATAGAAAGTGACTGTCTGTTTATTTCTCTCTGTCTCTGGTGTGTTGCTGTGTGGCTTTATGTGTGAGTTTATTCAAAGTGTGTGTCTGCTTGCATAAATGATATCTGAGCTCACACACACACACACACACACACACTGAAATCCTTTCATTTACAGCATTTAGCACACACCCTTATCCAGAGCGACTTACATTTTTATACAACTGAAGGTTAAGGGCCTTGTCAGGGCCCCAGCAGTGACAGTCTGGTGGACGTGGGATTTGAACTCACAACCTTCCGATTGGTAACCCAACATCTAAACCACTTGGCTACCACATCCTCAGTATGGATTTAATCACAATCACAAGAGTTTTCTATCTTTCTTGTTTGTCGCTCATATTGTGATGATGGAGATTTTTATTGACAAACAGTTATGAGTTGTTTGTATACTACGATTACACATTCGCTCCCCATGAAGTGAACTTCACCACACACACACCCACACACACACACACACACACACATAGTTTTATTGGCAGACGCTGGAATGCAGGTCCACACCACAGCCTGATCCATCCAAGGTTTGACTTGTTTACGTTCCCAGAGCTGTTAGGGTCTGAACACACACACACACACACACACACACACACACACACACAAACACACACACATATCGACAACAGAACCCAAAGTTCCAAGTCCACAATCAGAAACTGTTTTTATTTCCCCAGTTATTGACACAATAATATGATTTCTCAGACAATACTCTATCATTGAGATGGTGCGTTCTGATTGGCTGAGAGTTCATCTGTCTGAACGTTACTATGGCGCTGGAACTATGATTCTAATATTGCTAACAATTTTGGCTTCCAGTTTATCATTAGCATCTTTTCAGGAGATTTGGGGGGTGGCCTAAAGTTTGAAGGAGTTTCATTTTCCTATCTTGTGACATAACATGCAAAATACAGTGTGAGATTAACGTCCTTCAAAATGTAACCATGGCAACAACCACGTAGCAATTGCCTATTAATATGTAGGGGTTGTTGTTTATACAGTATAACACTGTGTTGTACTGTTAGAGGAAAACAATCAACAAAAGGCTGATATGATGAAGCAGACTGACGCTGACCATCACAAAGTCCATTATTTCCCTATAACATCAAGCCCCAAAGTGTTTTTTATCCATTTATTGTTATATTTAATGTCTGGGGAAA
>NC_083465.1:29931958-29939458 GCF_030014155.1 Tachysurus vachellii
GTCATGAGGGAATGATATGAATGTTTTACCACACGTTATGTTCAGGATAATAAGGACTAATTTAACAGCGTTATTGATATCAAATAAAATACAAGCACATACGTAGTGGTTGCCGTGACGACACACTGGGGCTTTTTTGGTAACACTTTATAAGGACACACACTACACTTCAAAATAGGACGCACATTTAGCCGTTTCCCAGCAGCGCTGTCAACTTTGCTCCATTTACTCCTGGGGTGTGTGTGTGTGTGCGTGTGTGTGTGTGTGTGTGTGTGTGTGTGTGTGTGTGATGTATGAACACTATTAGCTCTGGTCATATATAAATAATCCCTGTCTTAACCTCTTTACCTGCTTTTTTAAACCTTTGCTCTCTCTGTCTCTCTCTCTCTCTCTCTCTCTCTCTCTCTCTCTCTCTCTCTCTCTCTCTCTCTCTTCCTCTCCCCACCCCTCTGTCTCTCTTTTTCCTCTGAAGCTCACCCGGAGACGTATGTCCAAGGTACTGTGTCTTCTCTTCCTCTCTTCCGCTGTGCCTTCTTTGTCCCCATTCAGCTCTTTTTGACATTTTGATTACATATTAATAACCTCTAGCTTCTTTTATTCTCTCCGTTCATTAGTTGTCCCTTGTTTTCTCTCTTTCTATCTTTCTCGCTCTTTCATTCTTTCCCTTGTGTATTATTCGTTGCAGCATTTCTGTGATTTTTCATCTCATCTCTCTTTTGGACTGTCAGAAATGTGAGACCGTGTCCTCTGTGTTCTCCTTGGCAAATGTCCCCAATTTGCTGAGAGGGGCGTTCCGTAGCACGCACACACACACACACACACACACACACACGCGCACACACACACGCACTCACATACACACACACATACACACACATGCTTGCACACACGCACTCACTTACACACTCACTTACATACACACATGCTCGCATACTCACACTTGCTCACACTCACACACACACACACACACACACACACACACGCACACATACACACACACACACGTACTCACATACACACACACGCACACATACTCACATACACACACATACTCGCACACACACACTCACATACACACTCACTTACACACACACACACACACACACACACACACACACACACACACATGCTCACACACACCAGGATCTGAAGCTAGTCAAGTATCCCCATGAACTAATTTTTTAGAGGCTGCAAACTCTACTAAAAAATAAATATTTATGATTCAGACCAGTTCTGGCTTTTTATTATTAAATTCTAATTATTTCGGGAAAAAAATATTAATATTTACACAAAATCTTTATTTCCCCTAAAAAAATCCCCAACAAGCCCAAGCACAGGTGTAACTTGCTAGTTACAGTCGCTAAGCAGTGATTGGTCGATCAGGGTTAATTGATTGAGGATTTATACAACGCTCCGGTGATTTTTTTATCGGAATTGAATAAAATAAACAAATAAACAAAGATAATGAATAAACAAATCAATAAGTATTTATAAGGAATACACCATGTAAAATATTATCATTTATAAATTCATGGGTAATATGAATATAAAATATATGAATATAAAATATTGACATTACTAAACTAATTATAGATAATCTATTATTATTATAGTTTATTTATAAATACTACGTTTATAAACAAAACATAAAGGATAAAAGTGGTAACGATGTTTTTTTTTTATCAAACAATAAATAAAATAATTGAAACGCAAACTTATGATAAAAAAGTTGTTTTTCTATATATTAAAAATAATGATTTAAAAAGCCTTGAATCCGACAGTATCGTTAATGACATCCTCACATCTGCATTTTATTTATTCATTTATTTTTTTATTCATTTGTTTTTCATCACCTGCTTTTCTTCTTTTTTTCTTCGTCCTTCTTCTCTGGTGTTTAACGAGTCAGTTATGCTGTGATTTATAAACACTACTGATGATTAAACAGGAATAAAAGTGAAACTCGTTGTTGTTGTTGTTGTTGCTGATGAACCTTTAATCGGCCCTCCACCCCTGAGCACCCGGAGCGTCTGTTTCTCCTTCCTTCCCTCTCCTCCTATCTCTCTCTCCTTCCCTCTCTCTCTCTCTCCTGTCTGTATGAATATCTTTAATGTCCTAGACTCAATGCTCAGAACTTTTTGTTTTTGTTGCTTTTCTTTCCTGGTTTTGTCCTTCCTTCCTCCCGGCCCCATGATAGGAGAGAGGATAGGATTTAAAGGTAAAGCCCAAGTCCCAGGGACATTGTTCTCTACAAAATCCCTCTGTCTGCCTGTCTTTCTTTCTTTCTTTCTTTCTTTCTTTCTTTTTTCTTTCTTTCCTTCTTTCTTTCTTTCTTTCTTTCTTTCTTCCTTCCTTTCTGTCTGTCTCTAAAGCACGGCGTCTGCGTGTCCTCAATGTTGGTCCTTACCTGGTCACCCCTCATCTTTGTTTGTCTTGACCAGTCAACATACACACACACACACACACACACACACACACACACACACACACACACACACACACACACACACACCTGTGATGCTCTTCATGTGCATCCTGCAGTCTGAAACCTGGTGTGTGTTGGTCCAGTTCTTGTTGCTGCCCCACTGCCCCCTCCACCTGAACTCCCACCCCACCCCCACCCACATGGAGTAGCAGAATGCACCCCGGGCAGAAAGTATGATAATGGAGGTATCATCACACCTCCTTATACTTTATGCCTGGAGTTTTTTTTATCTCTATCTCTGTCTGTGTGCTGTAGCTTCACATGGATGCAGCTGTACAACTATCTCTCAAATATACACAGACAGACAGACAGACAGACAGACAGACAGACAGGTACAGAGTCAGAGAGAGAGAGAGAGAGAGAGAGAGGTGAGATCAGATAGACTGATTAGATGTTTCCATAACCAAAAGACAAACAGCTGGGCCAAGAGATAAACAGAAAGACAGATGAAGAGACAGACAGACAGATAGACAGATATACAGAACGACAGATAAAGAGACAGGTCCCAATACAGACAGACAAACAGACAGACATATAGCTAGATTCTAGATTCTTTGCTCTCTTTCTTTTATTTGTTCTTTTAATTCCTCTAAATTTATTCCCTGTCATATCTAAATTCTTCTACAAAGACCCAGCGTGTTGTTTGTGCTTCACTCTCTGATTATGTAGGAATTTGTTATTCGGATTTTAAAGTTATTTCATTCTAGTTTCATTTATCAGAGTCTGATGTTTCGCCTCAGATAATGTGGGAAAGATGATGATGATGTTGACGATGATGATGATGATGGTGGTGATGATGATGATGAAGGTGATGAAGAGGTGTTTTTAACGTTCATGTGAATTTACAGCCGTTGTGCATCTCACAAGGCCTGTGAGAAGTCCAGTGTCACTCTGTGTTCACCTTTGACCTCTCTCATTTTGCAACTATATGAATGTGTACCTGTTCCTGAGTTCTGCTCTTCCGTCACACACACACACACACACACACACACACACACACACACACACACACTACATATAGAAATACACATATATATGTGTTTTTAATTTCTTTAACTCCCCTTAACACCCTACACAAACAGAACCCTCCCTATTTGTGTGTGTATAACTGTGTGTGTGTGTGTGTGTGTGTGTGTGTGTGTGTGTGTGTGTGTGTTTCTGCAGAGGGATGCCCAGGTCTGTGTAACAGTAATGGCCGCTGCACACTGGATCAGAATGGATGGCACTGTGTTTGCCAGCCTGGCTGGAGGGGGGCTGGCTGTGACGTCGCCATGGAAACCCTCTGCGCAGACGGCAAGGACAATGAAGGAGGTGGGTGTGTTTAACACTAAAAATCACTCTCAAACACCAACATTTCAACACCAAGCAGTGACATTTACCATCAAACACAACCATATCAAACACCAGCATAACAAAATTCTTTATCATCAAACACCAACATTCTCCATCAAACACCAATATCTTCCAACAAATATGAGTTAACACCATCAAACACTGATATCCACCATCAAAACACCAATATTATTGATCAAACACCAGCATTTCACTGTTAAACACCAGCATTTCACTGTTAAACACCAGCACTTCACTGTCAAACACCAGCACTTCACTGTCAAACACCAACACTTCACTGTCAAACACCAGCATTTCACTGTCAAACACCAGCATTTCACTGTCAAACACCAGCATTTCACTGTCAAACACCAGCACTTCACTGTCAAACACCAGCACTTCACTGTCAAACACCAGCACTTCACTGTCAAACACCAGCACTTCACTGTCAAACGCCAGCATTTCACCGTCAAACGCCAGCACTTCACCGGCAAACACCAGCATTTCACCGTTAAACACCAGCAGTTCACTGTCAAACACCAGCATTTCACTGTCAAACACCAGCATTTCACTGTCAAACACCAGCAGTTCACCATCAAACACCAGCATTTCACTGTTAAACACCAGCACTTCATTGTCAAACACCAGCACTTCACTGTCAAACACCAGCATTTCACTGTCAAACACCAGCACTTCACTGTCAAACACCAGCATTTCACTGTCAAACACCAGCACTTCACTGTCAAACACCAGCATTTCACTGTCAAACACCAGCATTTCACTGTCAAACACCAGCACTTCACTGTCAAACACCAGCAGTTCACCATCAAACACCAGCATTTCACTGTCAAACACCAGCATTTCACTGTCAAACACCAGCATTTCACTGTTAAACACCAGCACTTCACTGTCAAACACCAGCATTTCACTGTCAAACACCAGCATTTCACTGTCAAACACCAGCACTTCACTGTCAAACACCAGCAGTTCACCATCAAACACCAGCATTTCACTGTCAAACACCAGCATTTCACTGTCAAACACCAGCATTTCACTGTTAAACACCAGCACTTCACTGTCAAACACCAGCACTTCACTGTCAAACACCAGCAGTTCACTGTCAAACACCAGCACTTCACTGTCAAACACCAGCACTTCACTGTCAAACACCAGCAGTTCACTGTCAAACACCAGCACTTCACTGTCAAACACCAGCAGTTCACTATCAAACACAAGCAGTTCACTATCAAACACCAGCACTTCACTGTCAAACACCAGCACTTCACTGTCAAACACCAGCAGTTCACTATCAAACACCAGCAGTTCACTATCAAACACCAGCACTTCACTGTCAAACACCAGCATTTCACCATCAAACACCAGCAGTTCACTGTCAAACACCAGAAGTTCACCATCAAACACCAGCATTTCACTGTTAAACACCAGCAGTTCACTATCAAACACCAGCAATTCACCATCAAACACCAGCAGTTCATTGTCAAACACCATCACTTCACTGTCAAACACCAGAATTTCACCATCAAACACCAGCAGTTCACCATCAAACACCAGCAGTTCACTGTCAAACACCAGCAGTTCACAGTCAAACACCAGCATTTCACTGTCAAACACCAGCATTTCACTGTAAAACACCAGCAGTTCACTGTTAAACACCAGCAGTTCACTGTCAAACACCAGCACTTCATTGTCAAACACTAGCATTTCACTGTCAAACACCAGCATTTCACGGTCAAACACCAGCAGTTCACTGTCAAACACCAGCATTTCACTGTCAAACACCAGCACTTCACTGTCAAACACCAGCAGTTCACTGTCAAACACCAGCAGTTCACCATCAAACACCAGCAGTTCACTGTCAAACACCAGACGTTCACCATCAAACACCAGCAGTTCACTGTTAAACACCAGCATTTCACTATCAAACACCAGCATTTCACTGTCAAAAACCAGCATTTCACTGTCAAACACCAGAATGTCACCATCAAACACCAGCAGTTCACTGTCAAACACCAGCAGTTCATTGTCAAACACCAGCACTTCACTGTCAAAACCAGCACTTCACTGTCAAACACCAGCATTTCACTGTCAAACACCAGCATTTCACTGTCAAACACCAGCACTTCACTGTCAAACACCAGCAGTTCACCATCAAACACCAGCATTTCACTGTCAAACACCAGCATTTCACTGTCAAACACCAGCATTTCACTGTCAAACACCAGCACTTCACTGTCAAACACCAGCAGTTCACCATCAAACACCAGCATTTCACTGTCAAACACCAGCATTTCACTGTCAAACACCAGCATTTCACTGTCAAACACCAGCACTTCACTGTCAAACACCAGCAGTTCACCATCAAACACCAGCATTTCACTGTCAAACACCAGCATTTCACTGTCAAACACCAGCATTTCACTGTTAAACACCAGCACTTCACTGTCAAACACCAGCATTTCACTGTCAAACACCAGCATTTCACTGTCAAACACCAGCACTTCACTGTCAAACACCAGCAGTTCACCATCAAACACCAGCATTTCACTGTCAAACACCAGCATTTCACTGTCAAACACCAGCACTTCACTGTCAAACACCAGCACTTCACTGTCAAACACCAGCAGTTCACTGTCAAACACCAGCACTTCACTGTCAAACACCAGCATTTCACCATCAAACACCAGCAGTTCACTGTCAAACACCAGAAGTTCACCATCAAACACCAGCATTTCACTGTTAAACACCAGCAGTTCACTATCAAACACCAGCAGTTCACCATCAAACACCAGCAGTTCACTGTCAAACACCAGACGTTCACCATCAAACACCAGCAGTTCACTGTTAAACACCAGCATTTCACTATCAAACACCAGCATTTCACTGTCAAAAACCAGCATTTCACTGTCAAACACCAGAATGTCACCATCAAACACCAGCAGTTCACTGTCAAACACCAGCAGTTCATTGTCAAACACCAGCACTTCACTGTCAAAACCAGCACTTCACCATCAAACACCAGCAGTTCACCATCAAACACCAGCAGTTCACCGTCAAACACCAGCATTTCACTGTCAAACACCAGCATTTCACTGTTAAACACCAGCAGTTCACAGTCAAACACCAGCAGTTCACCATCAAACACCACCATTTCACTGTTAAACACCAGCAGTTCACTATCAAACACCAACATCCTCAAACACCATCATACACTCCAACATCCTCAAACACCATCATACACTCCAACATTCTCAAACACAATCGTACACTCCAACATTCTCAAACACCATCATACACTCCAACATTCTCAAACACCATCATACACTCCAACATTCTCAAACACCATCATACACTCCAACATTCTTAAACACCATCATACACTCCAACATTCTCAAACACCATCATACACTCCAACATTCTTAAACACCATCATACACTCCAACATTCTCAAACACCATCATACACTCCAACATTCTCAAACACCATCATACACTCCAACATTCTCAAACACAATCATACACTCCAACATTCTTAAACACCATCATACACTCCAACATTCTTAAACACCATCATACACTCCAACACCAACACTATTCAATTCATCTGAATTTATATTAGGCAGTAAAGACTCTAAATGAGCACTAAATGAGCAGTGTTTAATGGTGGAG
>NC_083465.1:29944458-29951958 GCF_030014155.1 Tachysurus vachellii
ATGATGTGTGAGCAGACATGTGTGTATGATGAGTTACTAAATAACACACTCCTGATGCTAGATTAAACTCTAAATCCTGGGACTTTATCGACGTCGGATTCGATCACAGTGTGAGGATGTTATTATTAAACAGTAAATATTTATGTGATGCTTCACACACACGACAAGGCGAGGCGAGGCGAGGCGCTACTGTCAGGAATAAGCTGTGGGAGAATTATCAGGGGCTTTATTGGAAATGCACAGACACACACACACACACACACACACACACACACACACACAAACACACACACACATGCACACACACACAAACACACACACGCAAACACATGCACACACACACATGCACACACACATGCTTTATTTATAGTTTCTCCTCCAGGCATCTCTAGTGTGTGTTTGGGTGTGTGTTGTGTTTATGCATGTTGTAATGTATTTATCTTGATTTTTATGGTTCTATCATTCTATCACTTAACTTTAATGAAGGTGAGTGAGACAGACAGACAGACAGACAGAGAGACAAACAGACAGACAGACAGACAGACAGACAGACAGACAGACAGGTAAACAGACAGACAGACAGACAGACAGACAGAGAGAGAGACAAACAGACAGACAGACAGACAGACAGACAGACAGGTAAACAGACAGACAGACAGACAGAGAGACAAACAGACAGACAGACAGACAGACAGGCAGACAGACAGACAGACAGACAGACAGACAGACAGGTCGACAGACAGACAGACAGAGAGAGAGGAGAGAGAGACAGAGAGAGAGACAGAGAGAGGAGAGAGAGACAGAGAGAGGAGAGAGAGGAGAGAGAGAGAGAGAGAGGAGAGAGAGAGAGAGAGAGAGAGAGAGAGAGAGACAGAGAGAGGAGAGAGAGACAGAGAGAGAGAGAGAGAGAGAGAGAGAGAGAGAGAGAGAGAGAGAGAGACAGAGAGAGAGAGAGAGAGAGAGAGAGGAGGATTATGGGACTTTAACGCTCTGATACTTCAGTGCTTTTGTTTTATGAGCGCTCACAAAGTAAACGAGATCTGAGTTATATCTGCTGTCACACTTTACACACTGTTTACCTGACACACACACACACACACACACATATGCATACAACCCCCCACCCCCACCCCACACACACAAATGCATACAACCCCACACACACACAAATGCATACAACCCCACACACACACTTACATGCACACACAGATACTGTAAGACAGACACGGTACCTGAGAGGTCATAATGAAAGGAAAGAGAGACACAAGGGTGCGTTAAGGAGAAAAATAAACAACAAAGCATTTTAACTGTGTGTGTGTGTGTGTGTGTGTGTGTGTGTGTGTGTGTGCAGTTTGGTCTCTGTAATCCGAGGTCAGGTGCTTACTGCAGACGGAACGCCGCTTATTGGAGTAAACGTCTCCTTCGTACACTTCCCTGAACACGGATACACCATCACCCGACAGGACGGCATGTAAGTGTTTTACACACACACACACACACACACACACACACACACACACACACACACAAAAACCATATGTATTGTGAGTGTTATTTCCAGTACTGAATAATGGAGTAAATGTCACAATGTCATGTAAAACATTATGGATGGCTCTGTTCATGCTGAGAGCCTGCTGTTTATGTATGTAGAGCTGTGTGTGTGTGTGTGTTTGTGTGTGTGTGTGTGTGTGTGTGTGTGTGTGTGGGTGTGTGTGTGTGTCAAGATCATCTCATGCTAATGGTGGCTTGCTGAGTCTGACTCTGTTTAACATTCACTTAGTTTAACACACACAGACACACACACATGAACACACACACTCTCTCACTCTCTCTCTCTCTATCTCTCTCTCTCTCACACACACACACACATTCTCGCTCTCTCTCTCTCGATCTTTCTCTCTCTCTCACACACACACATTCTCTCTTGCTCTCTCTCTCTCTCTCTCTCTATCTCTCTCTCTCTCTCTTTCATACACACACACCAGAGGGAAAGAGATAGACAGACAGATGAAAAGACAATCAGAGACAGAGAGAGACAGAAGACAGAGGGGTGGGTGAGCAAGAATGTAATTAAAATATGTTAAAGAGGAAAAATAATAGGTAAAGGGTGAAGGAGATGATGATGGAAATAGAAAGAGAGATGTGTAAAATTAGAGAGAGAGAGAGAGAGAGAGAGAGAGAGAGAGAGAGAGAGAGAGAGAGAGAGAGAACGAGCAGAAAAAGGAATGCTGGGGAATGAAATGAATGGAGAGAAAGAGAATGAAAATAAGTATGAGGAATGAAAATAAGAATGTGCTGGGGAACAAAGACACAAAGAGAAATTAAAGAATGAGGGATGTGGAGATTTTGACAAAAAAAGAGTAAGTAAGACAAAAGTAAGTCAGAGAGTTAGAGAGAAATAATACTGCGATAAAGAGAGGACTAAAAAGAGAGGATGAAAGAAACAGTGAGAAAACAAAGGGGCAGAGAAGACAGTCGGATGATAGAAGGATTTGGAGAGAGTGAGAATAAAGAATAAGAATGAGTGATGGAGAGAATACAGACACTGGAGAGAGGTTAGGGAAGACAAAAGGAAAAAGAACGGAAAAGAGAGAAAATGAAGATGATAGAGAGAGAGAGTGAATGTGAGAGGTGTGTAATAGAGAGTATAATAGTGAGGGAGTGAAGGATGAGACCCAGATTGCAGAAAAGAGGATAATGAGAGGGCTACAGGTGAAAAGATGGAGGGGGAGAGAGAGAGAGAGAGAGAGAGAGAGAGAGAGAGAGAGAGAGAGAGAGAGAGAGAGAGAGAATATTATCCCACTCAACATCCACTGCAGGAGCTCATCAACTAAAAACTGGTCCACCAGAATAACAGAAATGTGTGTGTGTGTGTGTGTGTGTGGTCACCCAAACCCACTGCCAACATCTGTCTTCATTTCATCATTTATACCCCGTCTTTCTCTGGTTGCTTCGTTATTAAAATCAACTCCTATCTAAATTTCCTGTTCGTTAGAGTTTTGTTCATTAGTAAGTAATTAGCCACAGAGCTACATGCTAACATTTCATTTACATTTACCATTTATGGCATTTAAGACTTCCATATAGTCTCAAAACCACATCAGAAACATCCTCACAGGGACTCAGTGCCATCAGGGAAAAGACCTTGTTGGGGAGGGAGATTTGTTTAGGGAGATTATAGACAGCCAGGGGAAGTTCATATCACCACACGGCTGTCAGGACACAGAAGAGACTTGAGGCTGGAGATGGAGGGTCCTGTCGAGGGAGTGTGGTGCAGAGCTAGGTATGTGAAGTGTGTTATGTTCGATGGGTTCTGGTTCATTTTTGTAAGCAGACGTCAGTGTGTAAAATTGTGGGCAAGTACAGGAAGCCAGTGGGGGAATGTAGCGACAGGTTGGTGTGGGACACATGAAGAGGTTTAAAAGACGTCTTAGGATAGCATTGAGAACCAGAACTGCCAGAAGATCATAGCAGACAAGAGACTGAACGAGCACCTCAAGGTGATAGAATCGACCAGATTCTCCTGATGGTACAGGAGAAACCTGCATGATTGAGTCAGTAGCAATATGAGGCAAGAAAGGCAGTTGGTCGTCCATGGTCCTCTAACGTCGTGTGCCATGACAGATGGTGAACAAGGAGACCACAAGATCTTGACATAAGGATGCATCTCCAGGGATGATTGGCAGCTCAGATTTGCTGGGATTTAGTTTCTGATGAGATGCCATTCATTAAATGATGTCTGCCAGACATGCTGAGCAAATATCTGAGACAGGACAGAGGATGTGTTGAGTGTCATTGGGAAAGTCCTTATAGCTCTGTCTATGTTTTATGTAGCACATGTCCTGGAGAAGCGTTGTCTCATGTCACTGTGTGCTGCAACAGCTATACTGTATATGATTGAAATGTCAGTAAAAGCTTCTTGACTTGACTTGAGAGGAAGAAAAACTACGAGAGGATATGAGCTCATTGAGAAAATGGCTTCAGAAGGAAAAGAGAATAGGACCCAGTAATGAGCCTTGTAGGACATCAGTGGAAACTGTGGCATAACATTCTGGATCAGTTACAGAGCCGGGATGACATGTGGAGGCAGACCTTCCAGGAGGGAGACCTATCTTAGCAGCCAAGTTACTGAACAAGCTCCTTATTGGGTAGAAAGGGACGGATCTTCCCGATGATGAAGATATAGAGACACCTGTAGGATTATGTCAGTTTAGCAACACGAGGCGAGAAGGAAAGCAGGTTGTTCATGCTTATAGCAACGCTGTGTCTAGTGACAGATGATGAGATCGGGAGACTTGTCCGAGACTTGGAGTCCACTACATCTTGACATAAGGATGCATCTCTGGGGAGGTACAGGGGCTCAGTTTTGCCAAGATTAAACTGCCAGACATGCTGAGATCTGAGCAGAAACATTAGTGTTTGAGGGAGGAAAGTAGAGGATGGGTTGAGTGTCATTGGCATAGCAGTGGCACAAAGCCTATGTGAGGATATGAGATCATTTAGAGCCTGTATACCAAGGGACCTAGCAATAAGCCTTGAGAGTCTGCATGTGGATCTTCTCCATGACACCTGTCATGACTGTCCCTCAGGGTAGGAAGCAATCCAAGCTGTGTCAAGAATTCCAAGACTAGTCAGGATGGGTGAGACGTTCTTGTACTAAAGGTCACTGAGAGATCAAGGAGGGTGAGGACTGATAATAGGCAAGAAGCTTCTCAGTGATGACCACAAGGCAAATTTTTGTGGTGTGTTTCTCTTTGAAGCCAGGCTGGCTAGGATCTCTGAGGTTATTCTGGGTGAAACAGAGACGCATTTGATTGTAAACAGTGTATTTACGAATTTTAGGAGGAAAAAGATAGATATGATTTTAGTCAGAAGTTTCTAATGTCTGATGTATCCAGAGTGTTATTCTCAAGAATGGAAATGATTCTTGCTGTCTGGAATGCAGTTGGAGTATGAGCAGATAGAGGAGATGAAGGGGAGGAGGTCTTGTGAGATGATCGGGAGCATAGCAGAAAGCATCGTGGGATCCAGCAAAGCAGTGGGAGGATTTCAGAGCAAGATAATCTGCAGGGTCTTTTCTTCTGATAGAGAAGAAAAACGTGTCCGTGTAAGAGAAAGGGAGTTATGAACGTAGAGTGTAGAAATAGGACGTAGGAGTGAAGCACTGCCAATCTTCTCATCAAAGAAAGTGTCATCAGCAGTCAGGGAGGATAGTGAAGGAGAAGGCGGTGGGTTAAGTACTGAAGAAAAGATATTGTGGAGCTTGTGATGATTTTGCACAAGAGCTTCTAGATTTCCCTCGAAGAAGGAGGTCTTAATATCTGTCACCTCAGATAAGAATTAGACAGGAGAAAGCTGTACGAGAACAAATCATCATCATGTTATTTCCAGCAGTTTCTTTTAGCTGATCTATAATTCTTCACATCTGACATCCCAGGAGCAGGACAAGAAGGTTTAAAGTGTTTCTGGCTAAGCTAAGAGTTAGAAAGGAAAAGGAGTATAAGGGGGCTGATTGCCTGTCGGAAGCAACAGGGGATGTGGCGATAAAGTGGAGCCACATTACAGTAGAGTTTTTAGATTCTATGGTAACAACTCGACAACAAACGGACGCGGTCGTGTTTCATCTCTGACGAGACGTTTCTTTAACATTTAAGGAAGGAGTCTCCAGTGCCAGAGCTTTGTTACAGGCGGCGGTAAAACCGATGCCCTGCAGTTTCTCTCAGCTGTTTATATACGTGTTTAATTTACCTTTAATGATATAATAATAGGGGGGCACGGTGGCTTAGTGGTTAGTACGTTCGCCTCACATCTCCAGGGATGGGGGTTCGATTCCCGCCTCCACCTTGTGTGTGTGGAGTTTGCATGTTCTCCCAGTGCCTCGGGGGTTTCCTCCGGGTACTCTGGTTTCCTCCCCCGGTCCAAAGACATGCATGGTAGGTTGATTGGCATCTCTGGAAAATTGTCCGTAGTGTGTGAGAGTGTGAGTGAATGAGAGTGTGTGTGATGGGTTGGCACGCCGTCCAGGGTGTGTCCTGCCTTGATGCCCGATGACGCCTGAGATAGGCACAGGCTCCCCGTGACCTGAAGTAGTTCAGATAAGCGGTAGAAGATGAATGAATGAATGAATGATATAATAATATACATTTAATAACGTTTTAAAACCGATCTATTGCCTTTTTGTTTGATCAAAGATTTTTTTTTTTTTTAAGTTTTGTTTTATGATGATTTACATTAGATTCTAGGTTTAATTTTAGTTCACTTTAATTACCTGGGGCATGCGGTTACTGTTCCTAATTAGCATATTTATGAATATTTATAGATCTTTGCATGGGTAATAAGGAGAAAGGTGTAGAGACGTTTTTAGAAATTTCTCAGGCATTGAAAACATATTCAACAATTTATTATTCAAATATTTAATTATTTTTAACGGTTAGAATCCGACCTTTAGGGGTTCTTTAACGGCGTTCTCACCTCGGTTCATCCTCCCGCTGTCTGATGTGGAAATTAGACCCCGTCCGGTCTGTCTCCTCCGGCTGCAGCTCGCACGCTGACAAATGTTTTCCTCAAATTTTCATTAAGCATTGAAAAAAAAAATCCAGCCACAAACCGCGGAACTGATGATTTAAACCTGGAGCGTATTTTTAGTTTCAGGAGATCAGCGACGAGGAAGCGCAGAAGAGACGAGTCTGGATACTTAAACTAAAATCATCAGATCACACACTCACACTCGTCTTTTATCTTTTATCTCTGGCTGTGTGTGTGTGTGTGTGTGTGTGTGTGTGTGTGTGTGTGTGTGTGTGTGTGTAGATGCACACATTTGTACTTTTACAGGTTTTACTTGGCTTTTTAATAATTTATTTATTGTAATTAAATCATTAATTATTGATTACAACATTTGTGAGGAAACTTTAGTTCGTTTTCTGGCTGTTTTTTTTTTTTCTCACTTGCTTTTTATATTTTTAATTATTTATCTTTTAATCCATTTTTTTCTCTTTACTTTCTCTTTATTTGCTCTCTGTCGTTAATTCCTTTTTTTTCTATATTTTTCTCCCTCTTTCCTTTTTTATCTTCCTTCTTATATTAATTCATTGTTATGTAAATATTTATATTGTTTTATTTGTTTCTTTCTTTCTTTCTTTCTTTCTTTCCTTCTTTCTTTCTTTTTTAACCCTCATCATTCCTTCCTGTTTGTTTGACATGGTGTGTTTTGTCCCTCAGCCAATCAGCTTTCTCTTTGTGTGTCAGGTTTGATATTCTGGCCAATGGCGGTGCGTCTCTGACCCTGAGTTTTGAGCGCGCTCCGTTCCTGCCGCAGCAGCGCACAGTGTGGCTTCCGTGGAACGTGTTTTATGTGATGGACACACTGGTGCTGAAGAAGGAGCAGAACGACATTCCCAGCTGTGACCTGAGTGGATTTGTTAGGCCCAGCCCTCTCATTGTGACCACGCCCCTTTCTACCTTCTTCAGATCTGTACCTGAGAACGGACCAATCATCCCTGA
>NC_083465.1:29959458-29961958 GCF_030014155.1 Tachysurus vachellii
AGCGCTTTCCAAATGTCTGAGCTCCAAATGTCTGAGTTCCAAACGTCTGAGCTCCAAAAGTCTGAGCTCCAAACGTCTGAGCTCCAAACGTCTGAGCTCCAAACATCTGAGCTCCAAACGTCTGAGCTCCAAACATCTGAGCTCCAAACGTCTGAGCTCCAAACGTCTGAGCTCCAAACGTCTGAGCTCCAAACGTCTGAGCTCCAAACGTCTGAGCTCCAAACGTCTGAGCTCCAAACGTCTGAGCTCCAAACGTCTGAGCTCCAAACGTCTGAGCTCCAAACGTCTGAGCTCCAAAAGTCTGAGCTCCAAACGTCTGAGCTCCAAACGTCTGAGCTCCAAACATCTGAGCTCCAAACGTCTGAGCTCCAAAAGTCTGAGCTCCAAACGTCTGAGCTCCAAACGTCTGAGCTCCAAACGTCTGAGCTCCAAACGTCTGAGCTCCAAACGTCTGAGCTCCAAACATCTGAGCTCCAAACGTCTGAGCTCCAAACGTCTGAGCTCCAAACGTCTGAGCTCCAAACGTCTGAGCTCCAAACGTCTGAGCTCCAAACGTCTGAGCTCCAAACGTCTGAGCTCCAAACGTCTGAGCTCCAAACGTCTGAGCTCACCATACAGACCTGCTTTTTATTTCAGTTCCTCTGTTATTAGCCAAAAGCTTCTTATTCAAATCAGAGCTGAGCTTCAGCTGCATAAGAAACATCTCAATTTCTTCACTTTCTCACACCGTTACAAAGTACGGCAGATCTCATTGACTGCAGAGCGCTCTGTTCTGATTGGACCGTCTCGTTTCTATAGCAACAGATCACTGTTCAGTGGAATTTTAAAGGATGTCTTCAGGTCAGAGGAGTTTTCTCTTCTTTGCGGTTTCTCTGGGGGTTTTTTTTCTAGGTCTACTTTATAGCTGCTCTAAGAGAAGTCAGATGTGTTCAGTCTGACTGTAAACGGCTCAAACGTATTAATACGCCGTAATAATTATAAAAACATCTTTAAGACAAACACTAAACTATTAGAGGAACCACAGAGGACAAAGACAGATCTATACATCAGTCTTTTGCTCCACCATTTTTCCTCTAATTATCCTTCTCTTCTTCATGCGCTGCTTCCTCTCCAACACTTTTGCTCCACCCACTTTGCTCCGTTTTAGCCCCGCCCCCTTTGTGTCACTTCTGCTCTGTTGAAGTTGTGACACTCCTGTGACTTTGTCTTTGCTCCACTTTTGCTCTGCGTGATGTCTTCTGGCTAAATAAAGTGGTGTCTGGTGTCCTTCAGCTACAGTATTTTGAGCTCTCTGATGTTCAGCGTCTTTCAAACCTCTTTTTCATAACTTCTTCGTTACTGGTGGAGGAGTTTTAATGACCAAAATGTCTGGATCCGTCATGGAGAAGTTTTAAATAATATAAAAATTCTGGACCAGTTCCATCTCTCAGCCAATGAGCTTGCAGCATCACTGCGACATTATTAATATTACAACATTAAATATTAAACACTGCAGTGCTGCAGGTCACTGATCTGGGGTCTGTGTGTGTGTTTAATCCAGCTGAGGAAGAGGAAGAGACTGATCAATCTGCTCCTCCTCTTCACTCAAACTGACACTAATACAAATTACATTATCTAAACACTAATATCCTCAACTTCCTCCTCCTCCTCCTCCTCCTCTTCCTCCTCCTCCTCCTGAAAATTGAAGAAAGAAAAAGGCATAAATTGGAAAAAATAATGACCAAAAGAAAAAAAATTACAAGAAAAAGAAGGAGCAAACGAAAGGACCAGCACAAAACAATATATAAAAATAATAATTAGTATTTGTTTTAGATAGATAGATAGATAGATAGATAGATAGATAGATAGATAGATAGATAGATAGATAGATAGATAGATAGATGTGTGTGTGCTACTGGACCTGCTCACTAATGGGGAAACACGAAACACTCTACAGAACCTTTAAAGGTCCTTTAAAGCTGCCCCGAAACCATGATCTCGTCACCATGGTAACCAGTGTGTTCTGTGCGGTGCAGGTTCTCCAGGAGGACACGGCGATCCCCGGCAGTGACCTGAACCTGGTGTACTTGAGTTCTCGAGCAGCCGGTTACCGTCCCGTCCTGAAGGTCACCATGACCCAGTCCACCATCCCCTTCAACCTGATGAAGGTGCACCTGATGGTGGCTGTGGTGGGACGACTCTTCCAGAAGTGGTTCCCCGCAGAGCCCAACCTGTCCTACACCTTCATCTGGGACAAGACGGACGCCTACAACCAGCGAGTGTACGGCCTGAGCGAGGCAGTCGGTGAGTCCACACGCAGCACACTCCATCACACCTCCATCTGTCTTTACAGTTCTGTTTAAAGTCCTGTTGATTTTTAGATTTTAATTATTCCTTTGTTTGTTTATTTGCTCATTCTTTAGGAAAATTGCTGGTATTTTGCTTAAAGTAAATAAAACAAACAAATAAGCAAAGAAATTATTTTTGGAAAATGCAAACAAAATGTTGAAGATTGTTTACA
>NC_083465.1:29966958-29979458 GCF_030014155.1 Tachysurus vachellii
AACAACACACACAAACTCACAGACACAAACACACACACACACACAGACACAAACACACACACAGACACAAACACACACAGACAGACACACACACACACAGAAACACACACACAGAGTTTCCTTTTTACATCTTATATGCTGACTCTTAAATCCCAATGTTTAACCTTCTCCATGTTGGTTATCTCCTGAGCTGCAACCTGAGTAAAAAATTTCAATTCTAATTAAAAAACATTCTGATTGGCCTGTAGTAACTTCCTGTACAATTCCAGGTATGAGACACCCACAGACTCGTCTCTTCCGTTTCTGTCACACAAACACACATTTAGTGACAGTGTGCACTTGTGAACTAATTAATGTTGTTTCCACCCACCTGATTTTTATGCTAATTATTATGCAAATTAGCTTCTAAGAAGATGCAAGGAATTAAAAAGGACACACTCTGTCTGTCTGTCTTACACAGAGCTGAACGCACACTCACACTGACCTCACACACTGCTCTGTTCCTGTTACACACACACACACACATAAACCTTTATTTATCTCTGTCACACATTGTAAGTGTGTGTGTGTGTTTGGGGTCAGATCTCATTGAGGCAGGGTGAAGTGTGTAACGCTCTCTGATATGAAACATCGCTGCCTTTAGGGCTCACCTGGACCCTAACCCTTAATCTCTCTCTCTCTCTCTCTCTCTCTCTCTCTCTCTCTCTCTCTCTCTCTCTCTCTCTCTCCTGACTCGCTCCCCTCCTGTTTCCTTTCATCTTTCCTTATCAGCTCTGGTCAGAGCACAACCACGTCACATTCACTGCCGAGAGAGAGAGAGAGAGAGAGAGAGAGAGAGAGAGAGAGAGAGAGAGAATGTGAGAAAAAAGGAAGCAGAATCTTCTAAATGTCAGTGCTTATTTCTGTTATTTATTTGAGGGGAATAAAAAAAGAGAGATAAAGAAAGAAAGAAAGAAAGAAAGAAAGAAAGAAAGAAAGAAAGAAAGAAAGAAAGAAAGAAAGAGTGTTCCAGTTTGCAGTATTTGTAGTAGTTTATTTAATGATATATTTATACAGACTGCTGCCCCCTTCTGGTGAGGAAAATAGTTTTCTTTGCTAAAACTGAACGTTCTCAGTGCAAGGCCAAGAATGCTGATTACTCCACATTGGGTGTCACTTGTTCTTCAGTGTCGGAGAGAGAAAGAGATGGAAAGATTTGAGATGAGAGAGAGAGAGAGAGAGAGAGAGAGAGAGAGAGAGAGAGTAATCGTCCGCATGAAATATTTATCATATAAAACTCAGCAGAGACAGTGGGAGATTAAATTACATTGATTTTGGTATAATATTCAATGACCACTACACACACACACACGCACGCACACACACACACGCACACACACACACACACACGCACACACACACACACTTGTATAAGATTTATGACAGTGTTTCAGTGAAATCCACACACTCACCTAAGGAGCTCTTTATAATTCGCCCCAATAATCTGATGTAACTGATTTCAGGCGTGAAAGAAGCCATACATCATCTGAAACTTATATCCAAGTGCAAGATCCAGACGTTCCACTCGTCAGATGCGCGGAGCCTGTCATAGCTCAAATCATAATGTATAATCAGATCTGCACAAACACACACACACACACACACACACACACACACACACACACACACACAATGGGGAAAACTGCTGAAGGACACATTTACGCCTCGGCGTCTTGTTTCCATCCTAATAGAACAAAAACACAAATAAGCGTACGTTAGCACCGACGTTTTATTCCTGTGCAGGCGGCAACTTGACATAAAGCTTTAAAAAAAAAAAATAATAAAATCAAAGAGGAAGAATAAGGGGCGGAGCTTGAATGAACTAGCGGTAAGAAATGCAGCTTTAATTTAATTACCATTGCTTTACAATCCAAGGTGTTAAAAGATGGTGATTCATTTTGTGTACTAAGTTTATATCGACGCTCTCTTTCTGATGCTTTATCGTTTCTATAGTAACGTCTTGTTGAATAGTGGCTATGTTGAAGGAGTCTCCAGTGTCAGATATCATTCTGTAGCGTTTAGATTTCTGACGTCTTCACCACAGATAAGTTTAAAAACCTCTGTAACAAAGCACTGACATATATATATATATATGTGTGTGTGTGTGTGTGTGTGTGTGTGTGTGTGCTGTACACTTCCCTGTAATTATATTTACATTCAGGAGAATATGTCCAGATATCAAAGTTTTTTAGTGTGTGTGTGTGTGTGTGTGTGTGTGTGTATACACTTCTTAAAGAGTCTTGGATTGAAGTGAAGGTCATGTTTTTTCTCTCATTGCTCATATTGCTATCTCAGCAAACTTCCTGCTGCGACTCTGTCTTTGTTAGTGCAGAATAAGACAAGTTCAAATCCTCTTTCTTTCTCTTTCTCTTTCTCTCTGTCCGTCTCTCCATCCCTCACCCGTCCGGCTGATCTGTCGTTCGATGGGGTAATCGATGGCGAGTGCTGGGATTAGTTATTGAGATTTATGGCGACGTTCAGGCCCCGGCGCTGTGAGATGGCCGCATTGATCTCGGCCTGTAATTAACTCGCCCGGATTCCACCATGTTGCGCAACGTGAATAATTTAGCTCTCACAGCGTGAGGTCGCGCTTTGAAGTTCTGCTTTGAAGAAACGCCCGTCTATCTATCCTTCACTCCCTCCATGCTTTCAAAGCAACTCCCCTCCCAACGCTCGAAAAAAATGGCACCCATCTTCGAGAGAGTTTCCCACCACAAAGTAAAAACTTCAAAGTTTTCTTTCGTCTGACAGCAACGTGCGCTAAAGTGTGTGTGTCTGTGTGTGTGTATGTGTGTGTGTGTGTGTGTGTGTGTGTGAAATAGACAATTTCTTATTCTTAATTACTAACAAGTCGCTAAGTCTCGAAATATTTTTGTATGAGGTAATATCATAAAACAGGAAATAGTCATCCTGCTCACTAATCGTCTAGTTAGCATCAACATGTACGATTAGCACGCCACATTAACACTGAACAATTTTAAATAATGTTGAAAATTCACTTCCTGTGCATATTCGTAAGGCAGATATATGCTCTGTGTATTTAACTAGCTGCTCGATGTAGAGAAGCCAAACTGTTGTACACTGATCGGCTAATTATTTATCATCAGTTGTAGCAGCACCAAGTGAAGAGAAAACAAACCTGAAGAAATTCGGACTGGTTTTGAGTAATAACATGTTAACTAACAACTTTTGTCTGGGAGAAAGTGAGAGAGCTCCATAAAACTGAGAAACTGGGAGAAGAAGATCCCAAAGAGGAATCACTAGAGAAAACTGACAGAGAAATGAGCACTTTGTTTTCTGCAAGCTAGCGATCTTGCTAGCATTAGCATACATGATTAGCATTCGGTGTTAATCAGATTCAAGTCCAGGACAAATGCAGAAATTGTGATTTTGTTCAGTTATTAAAAAGAAAATATTCAGGTGGGCAATGAATATGTAAAATCAGTAGGTTATGTGTGCAAATATTCAAATATAATTAATGTCATTTTTAAATTGAAATAATTGTATAATTAATATCATTTTATAATTATATAAATAAACATGAACACTTAAACTTTTACTCAGTAACATTTTAACAAAAACATTTAACTTTTTAAATGTTCATTCTAAATACTTATTATTTAATCCTTAATGTTTCTGTACAACAACATTATTATTATTATTATTATTATTATTATTATTCAAATTTTAATCAAATTCCTTTTTTCTTTAATATAAAACGAAACTTGTTTTAAAAAAATTCATACTTACACATTATTTTAAAAAGTAAGGCATTTAATAAAATCCTGAAAATGTAATACAAAAAAATGCTAGATCCGCCCCTAACCCCGCCCCTAACCCCGCCCCTAAACCTAACCTATACACCTTTTCTTAATGATGTTTACAAGGTGATCTTTTAAATTCATTTACAAACTTAAAGAATTAGGTCTAACTCTGTATGTAAGCGTGTGGGTGTGTTTGTGAGAGTTCAGTCAGATGAATTGTGTATTAATAAATCAAACTGTACACTGGATTTTTACAGGCTTTTATCTGCGAGGGGAATTCGACACGTTGGTTAAATCTTTTATCGCTCCGACCGCTAAGGTTTCTGACGTGCTGAACGACAGATGTTCGATAAACAGCCGTGCGTTTATCACAGACATGCTCCAAAAGCCTTAAACATAAATGCCTTCTTTTTATTCTATCGATTTCTTTTCCTGATGAAGAGCGAGTGATCGTTCCCTCTGACCTTCGCCTTTCCTGCTCTCTCTCCTTCTCTCACATAAAATAAAGATCAAACCGTGTTTTGGGTTTTTTCCGCCCGGATTCTGCACCGTGTTCGGTTTTGCATCCGGTGATGAAAGACCCCCCCCGACGTCTCCCGTCCTGTCAGACGCACGTCACTCACGCTCGGCTTTCCGCGCCGAAGCTCCGTTCTCCAGTCCACAGCGGATGCCTTACATCCTGATTATCCGTTTTAGTCTTAATTACTGTTTTGCCGGCACGTGGGTTGTTCGCTTCTGACAGATTTTTTTGTGTGTACGGAGGAAGCGCCACTTTTGGTGTGTTTTGTTGTGAAAGCGCCTCGGCAGTCAGTCGGCAGCTTCTCGTCTCTTCTCAGCCTCACCGCCGTGAAGATTTCAACATGTCACACTTTTCTAAGAACAGATTTCCTTTGGAGAATCTCCACAAAAGGGGATTCTCACACTTCCACAGACCATACGAGTAAAGACCAGGCTGCTACTGTAATGCTGCTGTTGATGGTTCATTGTTTACTTGCTTGAGGAGGAATAAAAGAGTAGACTGAAGAAACCTCGCTGTATCACACAGACACCAACACTTTCTCCTTTAATTAATTAGAAATGAAAGAATTAAACAGAACTTTAATCTATTCGCACAATTTACACTATTAAACATCCGGCACGTGGGAAGAAACTGGAGAAATTACACGACTTCTTCTCTTCATCGGAATCTCAGCGTTCTGTCTGAACATCAGATCTTTTAGTTATTCTCTTCAAATCTGATCAGATATTGAGTTTTCCACGTCTTTCGTTCTTCCTTTTCCTGGAACGTCTGGACAATCGCACTATTGTGTTCACACGATTAGACTAATGTTCACTTTCATAACTCGATCTGACATCTGTAAAGGAATTCCACCATGTACGCAAGGAGTGTGAAAAGATAAAGGGATTAAAGAAAGGAAGAAAAGAAGAAGGACAGCTAACGGAGAAAGGAGGAGTAAGGAAAGGCGGGAAGAGAAAGAGAAAGGTTTCGACCAAGGAGGAGAGAGAAGGCAAAAGAACGGAAAGGAATGACAAGAAAAAAGAAAAGTAGAGAAGGAATGAGAGAAAATAAATAAAAATAAATAAATGGTGAGGAAATAAATGAGAGAGTTATAGAGAGGGGAAAAAAGCGAAATACATGAGAAGTGAGAGATAAAGAAGAAAAGTAGTGGGATGTGTAGATTAAAAATAAATAGAAAGTGAAAATTAAATGAAAGAAAAGAAGAGAAAGTAATGAAGAACTGTGTGTGTGTGTGTGTGTGTGTATGTGTGTGTGTGAGTGAGAGACAGAGAGAGAGAGAGAGAGAGAGAGAGAGAGAGAGAGAGAATCAGAGCTCCTGATTGGCCGGCTTTAATAACCTTTTCTGACATCACAAATTCATCCTCTGTATCCGTTCCCTATTCATCAGACTGATCAGAGCATTTGGGATGCGACCATTTTCGTGATGTCTGATTTCTCATTGGACGAATTAGACTCTCTAGATACTGCACTTTATTATCAAAACTGTGTTAACAGTGTCATGGCAGATAAAAGGCTAAAGTTTGTGATGTATTCATAAATAAAACTGTACCACTAGAGCCGGAAAAAAGCTGTACTCGTTTTTAAAGGGGGTTTAATTCAGAATGTTCAGAACAGTGAACGAGTGACTGAGAGATTTCAGAATTATTCACACCAGCTAAAAGATCAGTACCTGAGACATAGATACCGCCGAGTGAACACTTTACACACAGGATTGGAGTGTGTAGTGCTGAAGTCACACACACACACACTCACACACACACACACACTCACACACACACACATACACACTCACACACACATACACACTCACACACACATACACACTATCACACCCACACTCTCACACACACAAACACACACACACAGACACACTCACACACAGACACACACACATACGCACACACACACACACAAGAATACGCACAGATCAGGAAATTAAAAGGAATGAGCTACACAAAGTACTCAACCTGCTCTCACTAGCTGGTGGCATTTCCTCCTGTGACATACACACACATTTTCCTCCAGGCAGCATGAGATTGAACTTGGTGCAGGTTGAAGATTCTCTTTTTTGTCAGAGAGAGAGAGAGAGAGAGAGAGAGAGAGAGAGAGAGAGAGAGGAAAGTAGGAAGAAACACAATGAGTAAAAAACTGAGTAAAGTCTCTGTGGTCCTGCTACACATTCACTACAGCTTGTGTCTCTTTGTTAAATTGGTTTGAACAAAAATGGATCTGGAAGATTGGTGAAGAGAAAAATGTCTTCCATTTTTAGCACTGTAGCTGTGACTGGGTCTGTTAGCTTCATATAGCAAGCTAGCTAACTCAGTTACTCACTATATGATCAGGAAAACAGAGCTAATACCTTCAGTATATAGTACAGTAACAGTTACTTTAATACAGTGTCTCCAATAGACCAATACTCTAATAGACCAATACTCTAATAGACCAATACTCTAATAGACCAATACTCTAATAGACCAATACTCTAATACTCTAATAGACCAATACTCTAATAGACCAATACTCTAATAGACCAATACTC
The DNA here is from genome assembly GCF_030014155.1 of Tachysurus vachellii. Taxonomy (NCBI): domain Eukaryota; kingdom Metazoa; phylum Chordata; class Actinopteri; order Siluriformes; family Bagridae; genus Tachysurus; species Tachysurus vachellii. Next base: position 29,973,821 of record NC_083465.1, read on the forward strand.
TAATACTCTAATAGACCAATACTCTAATAGACCAATACTCTAATAGACCAATACTCTAATAGACCAATACTCTAATAGACCAATACTCTAATAGACCAATACTCTAATAGACCAATACTCTAATAGACCAATACTCCAATAGACCAATACTCTAATACTCTAATAGACCAATACTCTAATAGACCAATACTCTAATACTCTAATAGACCAGTACTCTAATAGACCAGTACTCGAGTAGACCAATGCTACAATAGACCAATACTCTAATAGACCAATACTCTAATAGACCAATACTCTAATACTCTAATAGACCAATACTCTAATAGACCAATACTCTAATACTCTAATAGACCAATACTCTAATAGACCAATACTCCAATAGACCAATACTCTAATACTCTAATAGACCAATACTCTAATAGACCAATACTCTAATAGACCAATACTCCAATAGACCAATACTCTAATACTCTAATAGACCAATACTCTAATAGACCAATACTCTAATACTCTAATAGACCAGTACTCGAGTAGACCAATGCTACAATAGACCAATACTCTAATAGACCAATACTCTAATACTCTAATAGACCAATACTCTAATACTCTAATAGACCAATACTCTAATAGACCAATACTCTAATAGACCAATACTCTAATAGACCAGTACTCTAATAGACCAATACTCTAATAGACCAATACTCTAATAGACCAATACTCTAATAGACCAATACTCTAATAGACCAATACTCTAATACTCTAATAGACCAGTACTCTAATAGACCAGTACTCGAGTAGACCAATGCTACAATAGACCAATACTCTAATAGACCAATACTCTAATAGACCAGTACTCTAATAGACCAATACTCTAATAGACCAATACTCTAATAGACCAATACTCCAATAGACCAATACTCTAATACTCTAATAGACCAATACTCTAATAGACCAATACTCTAATACTCTAATAGACCAGTACTCTAATAGACCAGTACTCTAATAGACCAGTACTCTAATAGACCAATACTCTAATAGACCAATACTCCAATAGACCAATACTCTAATAGACCAATACTCCAATAGACCAATACTCTAATACTCTAATAGACCAATACTCTAATAGACCAATACTCTAATACTCTAATAGACCAGTACTCTAATAGACCAGTACTCGAGTAGACCAATGCTACAATAGACCAATACTCTAATAGACCAGTACTCTAATAGACCAATACTCTAATACTCTAATAGACCAATACTCTAATAGACCAATACTCTAATACTCTAATAGACCAGTACTCTAATAGACCAGTACTCTAATAGACCAATACTCTAATACTCTAATAGACCAATACTCTAATAGACCAATACTCTAATAGACCAATACTCCAATAGACCAATACTCTAATACTCTAATAGACCAATACTCTAATAGACCAATACTCTAATACTCTAATAGACCAGTACTCCAGTAGACCAATGCTACAATAGACCAATACTCTAATAATTCAATAATTCAATACTCCAATACTCCAATAGACCAATTTTCTAATACTCCAATTCTCCAGTACTCAAACAGTCCAATAGGACCAGTTCAGGGACCTAATCTATTCTAATGGACCAATAAATTATGCTTGAATAGCTCAATACTCTAATCCACCAATAATGCAATACTACAATAGTTCAATACCCAAATATTTCAGTATACCAATTGTCCAATACTAAACAAACCTGTTTTGTGGTTGCTCCATTTTTTAAATCCAAAATTTAATGTCACTACAAATGGATAAACTATTGTGGAATTTAATAATACATGGAAAATGATAAAATTCAGAAAATTGATGTACTACAATAAGTAGAACACACACTTGGTGGTATATAAATCATCCACACCAAGACCTGATGCAAATCAGAATCTTACTCCTTATGTTGTAGTACAAACAAAAGAGGAAGTGAAGGAGGAGACACTTTGATGAGCCACACATTGGATTGGTTATTGGTTATTGGGTAAAGTAGTAAATTCCTATATTGTGTTTCACATCAGAATTAACGTGGCTCTAATGGTCATCTCATGAAATGTAAGAATCAGAGATAGAGTGATGTAGGGAGAGAGAGAGAGATGAAGGGAGAGAAAAGGAGAGAGAGAGAGATTGAGAGAGAGAGAAAGCAAGAGAGATTGAGGGAGAGAGAAAGAGAGAGAGATGGAGAGAAAGCGAGAGAGAAAGATGGAGAGCGAGATGGATGGAGAGAAAGAGAGAGAGAGAGATGGAGGGAGAGAGAAAGTGAGCGATGGAGGGAGAGAGAGAGAGAGAGCGAGAGAGAGATGAAGGGAGAGAGAGAGAGAGAGAGAGAGAGAGAGAGAGAGAGATGGAGGGAGAGAGAAAGCAAGAGAGAAAGCAAGAGAGAAAGATGGAGGGAGAGAGAGATGGAGAGAGAGAGAGATATGGAGGGAGAGAGCAAGCGAGAGAGATGGAGGGAGAGAGAGAGAGATGAAGGGAGAGAGAAAGAGATAGAGAGAGATAGAGAGAGAGAGAGAGAGAGAGAGATGGAGGGAGAGAGAGAGAGAGAGAGAGAGAGAGAGAGAGAGATGGAGGGAGAGAGAAAGCAAGAGAGAAAGCAAGAGAGAAAGATGGAGGGAGAGAGAGATGGAGAGAGAGAGATATGGAGGGAGAGAGCAAGCGAGAGAGATGGAGGGAGAGAGAGAGAGATGAAGGGAGAGAGAAAGAGATAGAGAGAGATAGAGAGAGAGAGAGAGAGAGAGAGAGATGGAGGGAGAGAGAGAGAGAGATGAAGGGAGAGAGAAAGAGAGAAAGAGATAGAGAGAGAGAGAGAGAGATGGAGGGAGAGAGAGAGATAAAGTTATTCACGAGTAAGTGTTATGTATTACATCTCTTGTGTTTTATGAATAAAGTGCACTCCATACAGCAGGACAAACCTGATTTCACCATATTATTTAAACTTTATCTGATTTGCTTCATAACCTGTTTTTAGTCTACAGTAGGTGCAGCTTTGTGTCTTTCACTGACAGCTCTACAATATAAGGCGAAGAGCTGATAATGAATTTCCTCAGATTACAGGTTTATACGCACAGCACTGTCTGATCACATGGTCGCTAGGATTTAATTATGTTAAACTGGTTCTGTGGAATGCTTGCTCCTCATTAACATCACCAGATTCATTCCTCTTTCATTCCTCTTTCTTCTTTTTGCTTTCTCTCTGTTCGGGTCGGATTCGGCTCCTTAAATGCGTGACCGAGCTCAGCATGATTTCATTTGCACCAGGCGTTACCAAGTCCTGCGAAGAGAAACGAGAAACATGACCCACTTTTACTGCTGTTACAGGAACTGCATAAAGTGTGTGTGTGTGTGTGTGTGTGTGTGTGTGTGTGTGTGTGTGTGTGTGTGTGCATGTGAGTGTGTGTGAGTGTATGTGTGTGAGTGTGAGTGTGTGTGTGTGTGTGTGTGTGTGTGTGTGTGTGTGTGTGTGTGTGTGTGTGTGTGTGTGTGTGTTTATCGATTCTCGCTGCAAAGTTAATTAAGATCTCTAAAAAAAACAGCACTGTTCATTATAGAAGGACAGAAATACCAAATAATAAAGCAATACAATTTAGATATAAATAATTCAAAACAGGTGAATGGTTTTTACGTCAATAACACAAGGACACTGGAACAGAGAAAGGTGCGATGGAGAGAATAATAAAAGAAGGAAGGGTAGAGGATGTCATAGATGGAAAGGATGAATGGATGGATGGAGTGAAGAGAAGACTAGATGGAAGGATTGATGGGAAACTAATAGAAAGAAGGATAGATGGATGCCGGTTTGGAACGGTAGAGGGAAGGACAAAGATAGGAATAATGGTGTGATGAAAAGGGAGCTAAAAGAAGGATATGATGGCATGGAGACGGAGGGATGGTGGGACATTGTATTTAGTGTTGGAATAAAATTGACTCTCTCTCTGTTCTCTTTCTCTCTTTCTCTCTCAGGTATCCTGTATAAGGGTAATGGGGAGAATGTGTTTATCTCCCAGCAGCCCCCAGTGATCAGCAGCATTATGGGTAACGGGCGGAGGCGCAGTATCTCCTGCCCCAGCTGTAACGGTCAGGCGGATGGTAACAAGCTGCTGGCTCCTGTGGCTCTGGCCTGCGGATCAGATGGCAGCATCTATGTGGGAGATTTTAACTACATCAGACGCATCTTCCCTTCAGGAAACGTCACCAGTGTCATGGAGCTCAGGTAAGGCACAGGAGCGAGGGATAGAGGGATGGGTGTGAGAGAAAGAATGGACATTGTGCCAATTTACATTTACAATTTTGGATGCATGGAAGTATGGATGGATAGATAGAGAGAAAGGTCTGCCAAATAATTACTAAATCTGGCTGAATATGAATGTATGGATTTGGAATAAATGGCAAGGGGAATGGATGGATGGATGGATGGATGGATGGAAGGATGGATGGAACAGATTTGCAGATTTTGGGATGAGTGAATGGATAAGTTGGATAGGATGGATGGACTGAGGGAAGAATTCAGTGGATAGATTTTGCACTAGATAGTTAGACAGACAGATAGATTTTGGAATGATCGTAGCCTGAGTGTGTGTGTGTGTGTGTGTGTGTGTGTGTGTGTGTGTGTGTGTGCGTGTGTAGATGTCTCCTCACACTAATAATTCATACGTCTGTAGCTCCTGCAGTCTATTACTGCTCAAAACAACATTTTTATTTATTTATATTTATTATTTTTATTTATTTATTGTGAAGCTGAAGCCTGTCTGTTTCAGTGTCATTTTATTTTATTTTATTTATTTATTTATTTGTTTGTTTGTTTGTTTGTTTGTTTGTTTGTTTGTTTGTTTGTTTGTTTGTTTTGTTTGTTTGTTTGTTTAATATGTTTAAGTCTTAATTAATGTCTAATGTTTGATAGACAGCTCATAAACCATTAATACGTTTTTAAATCGTGATTTATCTTTAGTTTGATTAATTTAGCGAGCAGTAATAGAACAACAGCAGTGATATTTTCTTTATTAATGTTTCTCCAAGTTTTGAGTTACAGCTTGTGCATTTCTATGCATTTATTTATTTAAATTTTATTGAATTATTTTAAGGGGGGCACGGTGGCTTAGTGGCTAGCACGTTCGACTCACACCTCCAGGGTTGGGGGTTCGATTCCCGCCTCCACCTTGTGTGTGTAGAGTTTGCATGTTCTCCCCGTGCCTCGGGGGTACTCCGGTTTCCTCCCCCGGTCCAAAGACATGCATGGTAGGTTGATTGGCATCTCTGGAAAAATTGTCCCTAGTGTGTGAGTGTGTGAGTGAATGAGAGTGTGTGTGTGCCCTGTGATGGGTTGGCACTCCGTCCAGGGTGTATCCTGCCTTGATGCCCGATGACGCCTGAGATAGGCACAGGCTCCCCGTGACCCGAGGTAGTTCGGATAAGCGGTAGAAGATGAGTGAATGAATTATTTTAAATATCAACAACACTTTAAATTATTGCTTCAACAGAATCATTGAATTCCATCAAAATTTGTTTCCAAAGACTTGCATGAAATGAGAAAGAAAGAAAGAAAGAAAGAAAGAAAGAAAGAAAGAAAGAAATGAATAAATGAATAAATTAATGAATAAATAAATAAATAAATGAAA
>NC_083465.1:29989458-30021958 GCF_030014155.1 Tachysurus vachellii
TCAAGCACAAAATCATCTCCAAGCCGCACGGCACAATATGTTCTGGTCTGATGAGACCAAGTCAAAAGGTGTAAAAATCCCATCATGCCATGTTTGATGCTTAAATACAATGCCTTGTCCACACAGTGCAGCACGGTGGTGGTAGCATTTATCAAGGTGGAAGGAATCAGAAATAACTACAAGTAGCAGTGGTTTTTAGTGTGAAGCCTTCAGGGGTCTGCTAGTAAAGAGAAAATGAAAAGAAATTTCACCTTTCAGCATGACAACGACCCAAAGCCCACATCCTCATCAACACAGGAACAAGTTCACTACAAGCCAGAGCTCAGACACAATCACACAAAAAGTGTGTGAGGTGAACATACCATGAGCGAGCAGTGAACACGAGATACTCTTACTTTAGTTTCTACTGGAGCTCAGTAGAAGGTTTTAGAAGAAAGAAGAGGAAGAAATATCACCCTATAAGTCAAGCTGACGGACTTTTACACTGAGCTGTCGAATCAAACCACAAACTGCTCAACAGACTGCTAGTGTAGGGGTGTGAATACGTATGCAACCAGCTTATTCTGACTTCTGACATTGATCTCGGTTTCATTTTTTTTTTTACATCACAAAATCTCTTCATCACGAAGGAATAAAATGAATGGATTATTTAAATAATGCTAAACATTTACAAACAGAAAAATAGTCAGACATTTGTAAAATAAAATGATGTTTTTAATATAAACACATCTAAACAGGTTACAGTACTGTATATCAGATACACACACACACACACACACACACACACGGTTCTCCCTCCGTGTGTGACAGAGCTACACTGCCCCCATCTGTCTGTTCTAACACAGTTAAACTCAGTTATTCTCTCCATCAGTTCAGTTCTGTCTCTGAAATAAAATAGAATCTCAGCGTGACGACGGTTCAACTCTGTCTGATTAGAGCTTGGTGGGTGTTTTTTTTGTTTCATTTGGACGATGTTAACTCTCACTGCAGCACTTGGAACGTGTTGGAGTGTTGAAGTGGGCTCATTAAGAGGATCACACTTAGCCTTCAGGAAGCGTTCATTATAATGTAGAAACATGGCAGTGTCTCGTTCTCACACGAATAAAGAGGACCAGAAGCTGCAGTCGGGTGAAACGCCACCGATTCACAGCACTCTCAAGTCTTTATGGAAGAAACAGCAGTGTGTTTACTGGGAGACTAAAGATTTACACTAAACACCAGTTTGTCGACGTTTTTCAAGCTACTGTGTGGATGTTTGTGTTGATTTAACATTGTACACACAGGTCATTTTTTATCCACCGACTGAACACAGAAAAATCTTCACCTTTACTATGGACAGAGATCTCTAGCAATTTGTGTAGATGGTGTTTTCTAAAGGCTGTGTTTTATATAGAGGGTGTTTATTACAGACGACGTTAAGTATAGACAGTGATGAATATGGACAGTGGCTCCTAAAAACAGTGTTTACTATGGGGGTGTTTACTATAGATGGTGTTCGCTACAGACTGATTAATATGGGCAGTGTTTTGTATAGATGGTGTTTTATAAAAACTGTTTATTATTGACAGATTTTCTAAACATGGTGTTTTTACAGACGGTGTGTAACATAGACAGTGTTGAGTAAAGACAGTGTTTAACATAGACAGGGTTGAGTAAAGACAGTGTTTAACATAGACAGTGTTGAGTAAAGACGGTGTTTAACATAGACGGTGTTTAACATAGACAGTGTTGAGTAAAGACAGTGTTTAACATAGACAGTGTTGAGTAAAGACAGTGTTTAACATAGACAGTGTTGAGTAAAGACAGTGTTTAACATAGACAGTGTTGAGTAAAGACAGTGTTTAACATAGACAGTGTTGAGTAAAGACGGTGTTTAACATAGACGGTGTTTAACATAGACGGTGTTTAACATAGACAGTGTTGAGTAAAGACAGTGTTTAACATAGACAGTGTTGAGTAAAGGCAGTGTTTAACATAGACAGTGTTGAGTAAAGACGGTGTTTAACATAGACAGTGTTGAGTAAAGACGGTGTTTAACATAGACAGTGTTGAGTAAAGACAGTGTTTAACATAGACAGTGTTGAGTAAAGACGGTGTTTAACATAGACAGTGTTGAGTAAAGACGGTGTTTAACATAGACAGTGTTGAGTAAAGACAGTGTTTAACATAGACAGTGTTGAGTAAAGACAGTGTTGAGTAAAGACAGTGTTGAGTAAAGACAGTGATAATTTGATCATTATTCCCCTGCTCATTCAGCAGTGATGTGGTTTAGACTAAACTACAGTACGACTCGTTCACTATTAACAGCATGTCTAATCTCAGGCCTCCTGTCCGATCTCAGGCCTCCTGTCCGATCTCAGGCCTCCTGTCCGATCTCAGGCCTCCTGTCCGATCTCACAACACCAACTTTAATGTGGACAATTCAAATGACGCAAAATGAAGGAAGTAGATTAGCAAAAAAACACAGCTTTGCTTTACACACGTTTATGAATCTTTCGGCCAATCAAAGCATGCCTCACAGGTATGTGGGCGGAGCCTAAACACTCTGTGTAACAGGTATATATTCATTTTTGTCTGAAACTCATCTAAGCGCGGTGTATCGGATTAGCGGCGGTAGACGAGGACGCAGGTGGACACTGGAAGCTCAGTCGTTTTGTCTTTTGGAGCTTTCAGACAAATGATGGATGATGTTTTTATGTTTCTTATTGCAGGACAGAAGGTAAAGTCTTATTTCCAGTACAGTCATCTAATATTTTAAGATGAACTTCATATATCCTTGTCCATTTCAGCGCTCAAAAATAGCTGCCATGAAATTGTTTCATATAACACGCCGGGCTGCGTTTCCTCAAAACAGCCGTATTAACATTTCCTGAATCACTAAAAAAAAAGTATTGAAAACGGATTGCAACACTTCAGTGAAACTTTCCTGTGTCCTACTTATAGTTTAACTCTCTCACACCTGCTGAAATAGACCTTGTTATTTAATTCTAATTAGTAGAATTTACTTCCTGTGGGGGGGGCACGGTGGCTTAGTGGTTAGCACGTTCGCCTCACACCTCCAGGGTTGGGGGTTCGATTCCCACCTCCACCTTGTGTGTGTGGAGTTTGCATGTTCTCCCCGTGCCTCGGGGGTTTCCTCCGGGTACTCCGGTTTCCTCCCCCGGTCCAAAGACATGCATGGTAGGTTGATTGGCATCTCTGGAAAATTGTCTGTAGTGTGTGATTGTGTGAGTGAATGAGAGTGTGTGTGTGTGCCCTGTGATGGGTTGGCACTCCGTCCAGGGTGTATCCTGCCTTGATGCCCGATGACGCCTGAGATAGGCACAGGCTCCCCGTGACCCGAGGTAGTTCAGATAAGCGGTAGAAGATGAGTGAGTGAATGAGTGAGTGAGTGAGTGAGTGAGTGAGTGAGTGAGTGAGTACTTCCTGTGGGGAAGTCGTGACCTAATGGTTAGAGAGTCTGACTCCTAACCCTAAGGTTGTGGGTTCGAGTCTCGGGCTGGCAATACCACGACTGAGGTGCCCTTGAGCAAGGCACCGAACCCCCCCCAACTGCTCCCCGGGCGCCGCAGCATAAATGTCTGCCCACTGCTCCGGGTGTGTGTTCACTGCTGTGTGTGTGTGCACTTTGGATGGGTTAAACGCAGAGAAAGACTTCTGAGTGTGTCACCGTACTTAACCGTACGTCACGTCACTTATTTCAGTCTGTCTAATTATTCTAAATGATTTACTATACAGATACTACATATTATATTACTACTGAATTCAGTGTTTATTCTGTGAGCTCATGAGTTTCCGAAGTCCTGGTGATGTTCAAGCGGCTCTCCGGTACCACACGTACACCAGAGCTCCTCAAACACACGCCATCCGGTCACCCAGGATTATCGCCATCCTGGTTTATGTGGGTGAAGGAGGCGGTGAGAAATCCTCAAAAAAGATCTGAAAAAAGATTCAATCCAATTTTATTTGTTTAGCGCTTTTAACGGTGGACATTATCGCAAAGAAACTTTATAGAAATCTAAATATTCCGAATGAAAATGATCCTTAATGAGCAGGAGGTGAGGAGAAACCCCCTGAGATGATATGAGGATTAAACCTTGAGAGGAGCCAGAGTCAGAAGAGAACCTCCTCCTGATCTGAGTGACACCGGACAGTAAGATTATAAATATTACGGTATGGTGTATAGTCCGTGTATCTCAGGAGGCATCTCATGGCGTCTGTAAGCACGTCTGTGGATCGGTCCTGCAGTGCGAGCGCTGAGTGGAGCTTCATGTTGTAAACCCTCGTAAGTAGCAGATTATGAGAGCTGAGCAGCATATAAAGAAGAGATAAGTGAACTTGTGCCGTGTTTAATCTGCGGATTAACGATCCTCGAGGAGCATTAAAGCCTACTGCGTTCAGAATAGAAGCTTTGTTACAGTGCGGAGCAGGAAAATGTGCTCAGAGTTAAAAAAATGGACATGGACTGTGACCAGTATTCAGTGTGACATGGTACAATAAAGGGATAAAAAGCATCACCTGCTCTTTTCTTTTTTTTTTTATTGTAATCGCAAATTTCTGTAGTGTAAAAAATAATTAAATATATGTTGCCCTGCTTGACCACGAGACCCTGTCAATCCTGCTCTCTCTCTCTCTCTCTCTCTCTCTCTCTCTCTCTCTCTCTCTCCGCATCTGTCCCTCGGAGTGTGTTTCTGTCCCCAGCGTCCATCAGCCTGAGGACCCCGACCCCGTGTTAATGGTCAAATAGTGTTAGCAGTGAAGCTGAAGTGGATCATGTATAATGCAGACGCAGAAGATGAGAAAGCTTTTATTTCTACAGCATTAGTGTTTAATGTTCTTACAAGAGGGAGAGAGAAAGAGAGGGAGAGAGAGAGAGAGAGAGAGAGAGAGAGAGAGAGAGAGAAAGAGAGAGAGAGAGAGAGAGAGAGAGATTCCACTTAAAAAGAATATGTGAATTAGAGAAGAACAGAGTTAAGAGAGAGAGACAAAGACAAGGACAAAGAATGAGAGTGGGAGAGACAGACAGAGAGACTGTGGGAGAGAGAGGGAAAGAGAGAGAGAAAGCAGGCAGGAGGAGAATCATTTCATTTTTTCATGAACAGGAGAAAGTGTGAAATGTGGTCTGGTGTCAGAGGAACAGACAGAGAGGAAAGTGATCATGACTCCTTTTATTCTGTTCTACTTTCACTTATCTCTCTGATCAATCTCTCCTTTTTCACCAGCACAGATTCATTTGTACAGGAGGAGGAGGAGGAGGAGGAGGAGGAGGAGGAGAAGGTCTCTCACCATCCTGCTCTCACACTGACTCCTAACACCTCCTCCTCCTCCTCCTCCTCCTCCTCCTCCTCCTGTGTGCCAGTCTTCTCCACCTCACACCTGACACTGTGCATGAGACACATGGTACACTACAATGTCCTGCTCCCTCTCTCCATCATCCCTCTCTCCGTCACTATTCTCTCCGTCTCTCAACTATTCAGTTATAACTACATATAACTTTATAACTGCTAACTTTACAGTTTATTTAATAAAAAAGAAAGTAAAGGACAGAAAGTCATGAAAATGGGCAAGAGGCCAAAGATTTTTTCACACGTTCCCTTCACATTCACACATGTGGAGAGAGAGAGAGAGAGAGAGAGAGAGAGACAAAGAGAGAGAGACAAAGAGAGAGAGACAGAGAGAGAGAGACAGAGAGAGAGAGAGACAGAGAGAGAGAGAGAGAGAGAGAGAGAGAGAGAGTCATTATAAAACCCTTTGGTGTTAATTATAAGTGAAAGGACGTTCAGCTTGATTCTCATCACGTGTACTTTGAGCTAATTGTGCTTTAACCACACATCTGTTCCTCCGTCTTAAACACTGACTTCCAGCCTCCACACTACAGTTTGTTTGATTGAACAGAATTACAGACAAGAAGGTTTTTTTTTCTTTACAATTTGCTTCTTCACTCAATCCATCAGATGATAGACTGCAGCAGTGATAGGACAGAAGTGTGGACTTCCTGTAGACGACATCATCGCTAATCGTCATCATTAAACTGACCAATCAGACGATGAGATGCTGTAATGGTGTGTGAATAGGACTGGACTTTACTGGCCTTATCTCAGGACTCTGACTCTGACTCTGACTCGACTCCAGTGCAGGAAGTCAATCAAACATGAGTGTGTTTTCTGTCTGTGCGCTGAAGGACGCAGGTCTGTACGGAGCTCTGCAGCAGTGCCGTGTGATCCAGAGAGCAAAGAGAAGAAGAACATCTGCATGTGACACAAACGTGTTCCGACTTTATATAATTATCTAATCATTAATTTAGCCCCAGCTCTGTGTTCTCTGGGCCCGGATCATTTTGTTGATTTCTACACGCACTTAATTGGTTGAAAGTGTTCTTCAAGGTCGTTTTCAGCCCCACACACACACACACACACACACACACACCCTTGTTTTTTTTTCTTGTTTTTTGATTCGTTTAATTACGTGCAGTAGGAAACCAAGCAGAAAACGAATCAGGAGAAAATTTAGCTCTGATTCAGACCTAGCAAAGAGACTATTAGTGGCAAAAGTGCCATAAAATCCTCGTTAAAAAAGGATCCGCATCGATACCCAACGCTCAAGATTTTACTTCTGCTTCTTGTTGTTGTTGTTTATCCCCTCTGGCACAAAATAAATGACCCAGTGACAGTAGAATGAAATAAAGTACGATCCCGCATTGTATTAGAGCTCCAAAGTAAAGGATTCTTCTTCATCAGTGTCACAGAGACGCTTCAGCCTCAGAGAAAGAGACGGGGACCCGGAGACACGGGGACAAGAGGAATTAAAACGCATAGTCACTACAGGCCTTTACCTTCCTAAGCAATGGAGAGACTTAAACACACACTCGCTCTGGCATCATTTAATATCATCTGTTCTCATCTTTTATACCCCGTCGGCTTCTCCTGCATGAGAACTCGACATCTGAAATGTACTGAAGTCAGATAAGCTCTCAGTAACATCGGCAGTGCAGCCGTACAGCTAAAAGCAGCCATGTGACTACTGTAGCTAACCGTCGGCCATTTTAGATATCAGTCTTATGTAGCATCGACACGTTAGCGTGGCTAAAGTTACAACATCTAAACTCAGAAATCATGAACATCCAAAGTTTTAATGATTTACCCAAACAAAAGTTTGTGCGAGTGTTAAAGGTGTGTGTGCGCATGTTTTGTATTCAGATTGCGTATCTCTGACATCTGTGCTGCATCTCATTTCCCCGCAGGTGCGTTTGGAGTGGCCAACAGACTTGGCCATCAACCCCATGGATAACTCGATTTATGTGCTGGACAACAACGTTGTACTTCAGATCACGGAGAACCGACAGGTGCGCATCGTAGCGGGACGTCCCATGCACTGTCAGGTTCCAGGCATCGAGTACGCTCTGGGAAAACGTGCCATCCAGACCACCCTGGAGGGCGCCACCGCCATCGCCGTGTCCTTCAGCGGCGTGCTGTATATCGCCGAGAGCGACGAGAAGAAGATCAACCGAGTGAGACAGGTGAGCACAGACGGAGAGATCACGCACCTGGCGGGGGCGCCATCCGAGTGCGACTGCAAAAACGACGCCAACTGTGACTGCTACCTCACGGGAGATGGCTACGCTAAAGATGCTAGGCTAAATGCCCCATCCTCGCTGGTCGTTTCCCCTGATGGAACTCTTTACGTCGCCGATTTGGGCAACATCCGTATCCGAGCCATTTCACGAAACCGCCCTCCTCTGGCCTCGTCTGGATTTTATGAAGTGGCCTCTCCAGCAGCGCAGGAGCTCTACATATTCGATGTGAATGGTACGCACCAGCACACCTTGAGCCTCGTTACCGGGGACTACTTGTACAACTTCAGCTACAGCAACGAGGGTGATGTCACCGCCGTCGCTGACGGCAACGGCAACACCCTGCGTGTCCGCCGAGACCCGAACCGCATGCCCGTACGCCTAGTCGCCCCCGACAACCAGGTGATCTGGATCACCATCAGCACCAACGGAGGCCTGAAGACGCTGACGGCTCAGGGACAGGAGCTCACGCTCTTCACTTACCACGGCAACAGCGGCCTGCTCGCCACCAAGAGCACGCAGATTGGCTGGAGCACCTTCTACGAGTGAGTCAGGATGCTGCTCCACACACAGCTAACACAAGTCTACACACACTTCAGCCTGAACATTCAGAAACGTTAAAGTCACATCAGCTTACACAGAGAATTCAGGCCGTAAAAAACAACTTGTACAACTTTATACAACATCCAGGTAAATAAACAAAACTTCATAATGGACATAATCTAGAACCCAATGAAAGGTTAACACACTGCAGGAAAAAAACTAAAACATTAATAATAAAAAAATGTTTTTTATTCTGTACATTTTAGGCAAAACTTTTCAAAAATCTAAACTCTCCACATTGAACATGAAAAGAAATGAAATCATTTCAATCAGACGCTTAAAAAGTCAAACGTTCAACAGCGTCTGTTAACGACGACGACGATGTACAGAACGTTTGTGTTAAAACTCAAACACATTCAACATGAAACATTAAGAAATCCTGACTAATAACTTAAAAATGAAGCGTTTTGAACGTTTATAAGTTAGAACGTTATAAGTGACATATTAATACAAAAGAAGTTCAAACATTAAAAAGATATAAAAAAAAAAAATCTATATATTATAGGAATGAAACTTTCACATTGAACATTACAAGATTATGTGACAAACTTAAAAAAAGAAAACTTTTAATGTTAAATATTAATAAATGCTACAGTTTAAAGCATTTTAAGGATAAAAAAGCACACGGTCGACGCTTCCGTAGGGGGGACTGGTGTGTTTCTTCGCTCTCGGCATGTGCACCGGTGCATCATGGGATCAGATCCCACGCTGCGTTTGATTGGTCAGACAGGTCAGTGTTACAGCTGAATCTCAGCTCATAGACGTGTTGAATTTAGAGCTGGCTTTAGTTTGGTTCACCATGAAAGTGACATGGATTTGATTTTGTCGTGACTGAGTGGATATAAAATATCTAATAAAGCCTCGTAATTGAGGACATTTACAGTAATTACAGTAGAGACATGTGACTGGAATTCATTCATTCATTCATCTTCTACCGCTTATCCGAACTACCTCGGGTCACGGGGAGCCTGTGCCTATCTCAGGCGTCATCGGGCATCAAGGCAGGATACACCCTGGACAGAGTGCCAACCCATCACAGGGCACACACACATGTGACTGGAATGTGAACACTATTTAATGTTCATCTTCACTCCACACTTGGGTTCAGCGTTGTACCTGAAATGTGCTCCAATAAACCAGCACAGCTCCATCTCCAACTAAACACACACACACACACACACACACACACACACACATACTCGTGTAAGGAACTACATTATACCTCATAGTGCATTGTGATACTAGATTCACTCGTCATATATATTTTAGCTCTATCTACACGAGCAGACTGAAACGCACTGTAAAGTGGTGCCTCGTGCTGACTTTCCCGAACCGTACAGTTCTGTCTCTTCTCCTGCACTCGTTCTCTTCTGCTTTTGTTCAACTGAGCCCCAACCTTTAGCAATAAATTATACTCTGTGCCCACAAACATCATCTGAAAGTGTAAAATGACATTTATACTAAGCTTCGAAAGTATTTTGCGGTGCGTATACAATCCAGATGGACGCGTTCGATCCGAGCAGAAGAATCTATGAGTCTCTGGAAATAAACGTCAGCGGTCATAAATGAAAGATGTGAAGAGTCTGTAAAATCATCTGAATCTGGTCTCTGCTGCTCTCTCCATCTGCATTACAATGACATGGATTTATATCCAGCATGTGCTGTTTACATACAGAAAGAGAGAGAGAGAGAGTGAGAGAGCGCTTATATATTAGATGGTGGAGTGATTTTCTGGAAAGCGAGACTTCCCCAGAACATAAAAACATCTGTGCTGGAGTCCCGTATCAGCACTGATCAGTCTCTGCCTCGGAGCTTAAGAGGTTTGTGTCTCCTTGGTCTCTCTGGTCTTTAATAGACGATTCGGTGTGATATTTTTCATCCTCACAAAGCTCGGAAACTCTGTGATCCCATCTGATGTGTATTACACCGCCGTCATGGGATGTTCCGTTAAATCGGCTCGGTGTCCGTTTCAGAACATTCAGTGACTAGATGCAGCCACATGACAGCAAAAAACCTGCAGCTCTCAAAAAACTGTCATTTAATCCCGACATGCTCACCATGAGAAAGAAAGAAAAAGAAGAGGAGCTGCTGAATGGACCACATGGCCAAGAATATGTGAAATGTGTTCTTCTGCTCTAATATGAACACGGTGTGTGTGTGCGCGCGTGTGTGTGTGTGTGTGCACGTGCACATGTGTGTGTAGAATTAGATTAGACCCGTCACTGACAGACGGCGCTTTCTGGCTAGCTCTAGGTTATAAAACTAATCTCATTTTTAATGGTGCTTCATCTTTCAACAGCAGGATTTATTATTCACTGTGTTCAGGACATGCAGGAATTTCACTCAGCACATCAGCCAAAGCACACGCAACACACGTGCAAGAACATAGAAACTTCAAAAAAACACATTTATACATTAATCACACACACACACACACACACACACACGCGCACGTGTACAATATGGTGCAGTCTTATAGGAACCAAATGGACTCCTGCTGTAGTAGATTTCAGTAAATAAATTCAGTCAAAGATATTTAGTTAATCCTAACAATTCGTACAGTGTTCACCAGAAGATAATGTGTTTTCTAACTAAAGCTGACACCTGACAGGTAGAAAATAATAACTTCCTGTATAGACCAGTGATGCAAATTCTTTTTTCAGGGGAAAGTAGATAATGTGCACGCAAAAAGTTGTCAGGCGTCACCGTATAACATCGTCGACTTATTTGCATATTAATTGAGGCGTCATGTTTATTTGCATATCGGAAAGAGTTCCTGGGAGAAGAAAGTTACTGAAAGACGCTCAGTAATTACAATAATAGTCTGGACACAGTGGTGTTCAGTGACGAGTGGTCAGGAACGATGGTGTTCAGTGACGAGTGGTCAGGAACGATGGTGTTCAGTGATGAGTGGTCAGGAACGTTGGTGTTCAGTGATTAGTGGTCAGGAACGTTGGTGTTCAGTGATTAGTGGTCAGGAAAGATGGTGTTCAGTGACGAGTGGTCAGGAACGATGGTGTTCAGTGATGAGTGGTCAGGAACGTTGGTGTTCAGTGATTAGTGGTCAGGAACGTTGGTGTTCAGTGATTAGTGGTCAGGAAAGATGGTGTTCAGTGACGAGTGGTCAGGAACGATGGTGTTCAGTGACGAGTAGTCAGGAACAATGGTGATTAGTGATTAGTGATTATTGTGGATTGGTGCTAGCGGATTTCTGTGTGTTTTTCAGCTACGACAGTGAGGGAAGACTGACGAACGTCACCTTCCCTACAGGAGTTATCACCAGTCTGATCGAGGAGATGGACCGAGCGCTCACGGTGGACATCGAGACTTCAGGAAGAGACGATGATGTCAGCATTACCACTAACCTCTCTTCCATCGACTCGTTCTACACACTCGTACAAGGTAATAACAGATCCCTGCCATCTGCTTTAACTTTAAATCACCGAGGCTATAAACAGTGGTTCCCTCGCCAGCATCTCTTTAGCGTCTCCATGTTAATAAGACAAATTCGCAGCTTTTCATCAACATTACACAGAAACAACAAAGAAACGTAATCTCCTGAAGATTTGAGGAAACTTACAGTTACTGGAGGCTCCTTCCATACATTACACAGTAGGGCTGGGCGATACGGCTGAAAACTGTATCGCGATATCAGTGTTTCATATCGGTCGATATCGATAATTATTGATATATTTTATGACCCGTTTAAAATAAGGACCAGGAGAAAAATATATTACATTTAAACCTTTTTATTTTAAACTTAACCTTCCTCTGATCATAATCCCCTGTTATTAAGACAGAAATGTCAACAAGCAGGAAAACTCTAATAATTATAATGTAAACATAAGTCTAAAGTCACAATGAACACTTAACTGTTATCTCTTAACATTTAAGGTGCAACCAAACGTGATACTGTTACATTATTGGCTATTAGCATGTCACTCCCTACGTTGCTAGGTTACCAGAGTGCGAGTGCCTTTGTTAATGCAACCAAACTTGCTTCGCAACCTCTGTTTTCTTCGGACTCAGAATAAAAAATATCGAACGTTTTATCGAACACATTTTTTTATTGATATCGATCACGTGTCTATCGCGATACGTATCGTTATCGTTTTATCGCCCAGCCCTACTACACAGACATCACCTCTGAATGAGCTGTTACTATAGAAATAAGCACATAAGCAGGAACTTGGGATCTGTCTGACAGCTGGAACTTCTGCTGATCTGTGAAGTGACAGGAATATAGAGAGCATCTGGTCAGTCAGAGCCCAGAGCTCCACAGCGCTGTGGTATAAGACAGAGACGTGTTTTTGGTGGAAAGGATGCAGAGCCGCTGTTGTACATTCATGACACGCAACCTCTTTATTCTGATCTAATCTAACAGATCAGTTGAGGAACAGTTATCAGGTGGGCTACGACAGCTCTATGAGGGTTATTTACGCCAACGGCATGGACTCACACTACCAGACCGAGCCTCACATCCTGGCGGGAGCAGCCAACCCTACTGTGGCCCGGAGGAACATGAGCCTGCCGGGAGAAAACGGCCAGAACCTGGTGGAGTGGAGATTCAGGAAAGAGCAGACCAGAGGCAAGGTCATAGTGTTCGGACGCAAGCTGAGGGTGAGCTCGACTTTTCAAACTGCACTCAGGAAGCTAACACACAACACACACTCACGTGTTACTGACTTAACAAAACTAGCATAATATTCACATTCCTATGTGTGTTTAGATTTTTGGCTCATTTATGTGAAGTGAAAAGAAAGGAAGGTATTTAACCTACCTGCAGAAAAGCAAACAGCTTTTTATGTTTGTTTACTGTTGTGAAGGTCACATAGTGGAGCTGTGATGTGTGCTAGAAACTGTAAAGTCAGTCTTTTGACTGATCCCTTCAGGTATTTCCATCTTTCTGGCTTCTTTCATTAAGCTGCAAGGTTTAGAAAGTACAGCGAAGGTCTAGTAAGTGTTCTATGTATAAAACAGATAAAGGTCATTTATTTCTCTTTCCAAGTGCAGTGTTTGATCCAGTTAGCTCAAGCATCTCTCATGATTTTGTGCCAGTGTCTCAGAGTAATTTAGTAAAAAATACTCAATATTCCAAAATAATTGACGGTAATAAAGATGACGCGACCGTGCACTGAATCTCGTACTCATCCGTATCCCGCGTTGTTTTATTCTGTATAAAAGGTGAACGGAAGGAACCTGCTGTCGGTGGATTACGACCGGACTCTGAAGACAGAGAAGATTTATGACGACCACCGTAAATTCCTGCTGAAGATTGTGTATGACGCGGCGGGTCACCCGACACTGTGGGTTCCCAGCAGTAAACTCATGTCCGTGAACCTGACCTACTCCAGCAGCGGCCAAGTGACGAGCATCCAGCGAGGGGCGACTGTGGAGCGGGTGGAGTACGACAGTCAGGGACGCATCGTCTCCAGAACCTTCGCTGATGGCAAGTCATGGAGCTACACTTACCTGGACAAGGTGAGGAGCCCAAACTGTAAAACAGTAATGATTAGATGATGAACATCATGGGGATGTTAGAAAAAATAAAATGTAAATGTTAAATAATTCCAATGAAATGCTGAATGATATGAAAGGCTAGTCTATTTAAAAAAAAAGCAAGGTGATTATTAGGAAAATATCCTGTAGTCATTATCCCAAGAGACATTAACTGTGATTTATTTATTCAGATAAATGATTATTTTGATCAATTTTGTTAATTATGCATTTGTTTAGAAGATAGAAATGAAAATATGTTAAATAAAAAGAAAATGATGTGGAGTGTGGAGTAGAGTCAGCTTAGTGCAGTTAGAAATAAATAAATCTTATTGTGTACTTTAAAAATAAATAAATAAATAAATAAATAAATAAATAAATAAATAGCACTTAATATTGTTGTTTTATCGACAAAAGGTATTATTATTATTATTATTTTATTTTTATTATTATTATTATTATTATTATTATTATTATTATTATTATTATTATTATTATTATTATTATTATTATGTTTATTATTACGATTATTATTATTAGTATTATTATTATTATTACTATTACTATTATTTTTTTAATTATTATTATTATTATTATTATTATTATTATTATTATTATTATTATTATTATCATTATTATTATTTTTATTGTTATTACTATTATTATTATCAATAATTAATAATAATAATTCATGCATCAATAATCAGTTTAAAAATGTCAAACAAAGTTAACTTGAAAAAGATTGTAGTTTTCGTATTTAATAAATAACAGTACGATGAAATGATCATGGAGGACATTTCAGTGCTTTGTATCAGACTGGACGTTAAACCGATTCGCTGCAATAACAATGTTTCAGTGTAAAATTAACGTTAAACCAACACGAAACACTAGCTGTGAAAATCCTGAACCATGGAGGAGAAAGTGTTCAGTCACCTTCTAGTGCTGATAAAGTTTATCTCTGAAGTTGATGCTGGGTCGTGTAAGTTCAGGAACACACTCGTTTGTAGTCAGCAGTCTCCATCTGAGCTTTGACTGGAACTCCCTGTGACCACAGAGCTCAGCTGGAGATTTATCAGAGGTGCTGACTTCTTAATTTCCCTCTAAGGATTCAAAGGACACACTAATAGTCCTGTGCCAGCTTCCCAAAATAACAGCCAAAGGAAAAATGTGTTTTGTAGGACAAAGACCTGGATGTACGGCACGTTTGTGACTTGTCTTTGAATTATTGAGACTTTGTGGATACTAGTGTTTGCCGTGGAGAGAGGAGAAGAAGGAGAAAAAGAAGAAATAAAAGGATGTTTGTGCGAGGGACGGCTTTAGGAGTGTTGTAAAGAAAGACTTATGGGTAAAAAAAAAACGAGGCTCAAGGGAAAAGACGGGGTTTAAAGACCAAAGAAAGAAAGAACAGAGAAGAAGGTAGAGGAGGGGTTAAGTTTGTGAAAACTCACAGAGAAAGTTCACAAGTTCAGACTTTACTGATTTTTTTCATTTGAATAAACATTATTTATCGTGTGTGTGTGTGTGTGTGTGTGTGTACTTTTGTCATTTTATTAGCTTTTTTATTACAGTGGCGCAGCCTGAGGGTCCACAAAAAAAAAAATAAAAAAATAAAAATAAAGAAAATTATTTATTATTATTCTGACTTTTTTTCGATTTTTGTATGAAAGCTATTTAAAAAATCTTTATTGAGATTATTATTATTGCTCGTCCTGTCCATGTTGTTCCTGCGTGCATAGGGATGTGGTAGCCTAGTGGTTAAGGTGTTGGGCTACCAATCGGAAGGTTGTGAGTTCGATTCCTACGTCCACCAGTCTGCCACTGCTGGGCCCCTGAGCAAGGCCCTTAACCTTCAGTTGCTCAGTTGTATTATAATGTAAGTCGCTCTGGATAAGGGCGTCTGCTAAATGCTGTAAATGATCCTGTTCTATGTATATTTTAACCACTGAATTCCGTTTATTTTTAGTCCTTTTTTTAAAAGAATTTTTAGAGTGAATTATAGAGTTAGAATGATTGACTCCTAACAGCTGTTCTTCCTTTAATGCTCTTCACCACACAGCTGCACGCGTGCAAACCAAAACCTTACAGATGTGATTTTTCCAGTGCGAAAGTCTTCTACCTCATTATTAAATTAATGGCTCTGAGCCTGGAAGGAGTAGACTATAAATTTAGTTAGGCTGATCGATACATGTAGAGGTTAATCAATAGCTCGTTAGGCTTGTGCTCGTTACACACACCGGCCAGGATTTATAGTAGCGTGATGAGGTTTGGGTAAAAAGCAAGCTTGGTAAACTTTAAGACGTTAGTTGTGTTTCTTTCTTCTACCAGGTTCCTGTTAGTATTCAGTATCGTGGTCACTACAGAGTCTGTGGGGGTTTTTACAGCTGGTCACTTCATGTGTTTTCTGTGATCCGATAGCTATCCGATGGTAAAAAGACCAGGTCTAAATTCCCTCCGAAACGTTTCAGAGACGGATATAAATCCGATGGTTCAAACCCCTTCAGGAGGTGGTCTGGGACGCGTTTCAGATGAAACCGGACAGGTGTAAATGAATGTGGTTGTTCAAGCTACATACATCAGCGCTATACTCCTCCCAAACGGAAGTACGTCACTCGCAGGTGACTCACGAGTCGTGCATCGCGCCAGAAACAAATAAATGTAAACGCTGGTTTTTTGTAGCATAACCGTCATAACGGGTTTTTACGTCTTCTTTTTGATTGCGTTCTGAAAACCGCACAAACCAAAGTGTGTTCCGTTTGAATTACCCCGGAAATGAGGTAAAATATATTAGCATTTTGGGCGGGAGTAGAAAGATCGGATCGATATCCGATTCGCCGAGACGCATTTATGTGGCCTAATGTAAATGGAACAGTTTTAACAAATCAGATAGATATCGGATCAGAGACAACACATGAAGTGACCAGGTGTAAAAAGACCCTGTGAGTTTAAACATCAACATTTTTGTGTGAAGGAAATACAAATCCAGAAACACTGCTAGTGCCTGAGGACGCTAAATAACATCAACCAAATATAATTTGACATGAATATCGGAAGAAAAATCCCTGGCAGCTTTTTCGCTGTTATTTTTTTTTTTTTTTGTACTTTCACAGCAGAGCATGAATTGAGGAGATTTAAAAAAAAAAAAAAAGGCAAGATAAATGATGTCGGGAGTTTTGTTGTTGGCTTTGTGTAGCAGGCCATACAGCTAGACTCACTTATTTATCATTGCTATTTATGCTGTCCATCAAAACCCCCACAAACCGGCTCCGAATAAACATGAGACCTCTTTCGATCACAGATCACAGCCGAGTTGCTGAGTAGGTGGTTTCAGCATACATCAGACGCTTATTAAAGATTCTGTTTGCGGTTGTGAAAAAAATATAAATAAAAAATGGCGACTTCTCAACCACAAGAGCATCAGGCTTATCCGCTACAATATGTTGAGAGGGTTATTACCTGCTGCTTCACTAAGTGATTATGATTTTCACCCAAGCTTACTTTATGAGATAAGTGCAGAGGCAAAGGCCAGTAATTTCAGAACACTTCAGAATTATGCATCCAAGCGTATTAAAATGTGCTGCGTTTAGAAAATGAGGACTCAAAGAGACCTCAATTAAACGAGGAAATCAGCACTGGAACTGCATGTTAATACCTGTCTTTGCACACGCTTTGCATTTTAAACACTCGTTAGAATAATTAATTGCTTATTTCCTTCATTTCCAGTCCATGGTGCTGCTGCTCCACAGCCAGAGACAGTACATCTTCGACTTCGACCTACAAGACAGGCTCTCTGCCATTACCATGCCCAGTGTGGCGCGTCACACCATGGAGACGATCCGATCTATCGGCTACTACCGCAACATCTATCACCCGCCCGAGAGCAACGCCTCGGTCACTGTGGACTACAGCGAGGACGGCCAGCTCCTTCGTGTGGCACACTTGGGCACCGGACGCCGCATCCTCTATAAGTACAGAAGGCAGAACAAGATCTCAGAGATCCTGTATGACAGCACACGCGTGAGTTTCACGTACGATGAGACAGCTGGTGTCTTGAAGACGGTGAACTTGCAGAGTGAAGGTTTTATCTGCTCCATCCGTTATCGTCAGATTGGCCCGCTAGTGGACAGACAGATCTTCCGATTTAGTGAGGACGGCATGGTCAATGCACGCTTTGACTACTCTTACGATAACAGCTTCCGGGTCACGAGCATGCAAGGAGTCATCAACGAGACGCCACTACCCATCGACCTCTACCAGTTTGATGACATCTCAGGCAAAGTGGAACAGTTTGGCAAGTTTGGTGTAATCTATTATGATATTAATCAGATCATCTCTACGGCAGTCATGACATACACTAAGCACTTTGATGTCCACGGCCGTATCAAGGAGATTCAATACGAGATCTTTCGATCCCTCATGTACTGGATAACCATACAGTATGACAACATGGGCCGTGTCACCAAACGCGAGATCAAGATCGGACCTTTTGCTAACACCACCAAATACAGCTACGAGTACGATGTGGACGGCCAACTACAGACCGTTTACTTGAACGAGAAGATGATGTGGCGCTACAGCTATGATCTTAATGGCAATCTTCACTTGCTTAACCCGGGTAACAGTGCTCGGCTCACGCCGCTCCGTTACGACCTTCGAGATCGCATCACGCGCCTCGGTGACGTACAGTACCGGATGGATGAAGATGGATTCCTGAGGCAGAGAGGCACTGAGATCTTTGAGTACAACTCCAAAGGCCTGCTGGTAAGAGTCCACAGCAAGGCCAATGGTTGGACTATCCAGTATCGCTATGATGGACTTGGGAGGCGACTGGCTTCCCGTAACAGCCTTGGTCAGCACCTTCAGTTCTTCTATGCTGATCTGAACTACCCTACACGCATCACCCATGTCTACAACCATTCCAGCTCAGAAATCACCTCGCTCTACTACGACCTGCAGGGCCACCTTTTTGCCATGGAGATTAGCAGTGGCGAGGAGTTCTACATTGCTTGTGACAACACTGGCACTCCACTAGCTGTCTTTAGCAGTAATGGGCTACTACTTAAGCAGGTTCAATATACTGCTTACGGAGAGATCTACTTTGACTCCAACCCTGACTTTCAGCTGGCAATTGGGTTCCACGGAGGATTGTACGACCCACTTACAAGGCTCCTTCATTTTGGAGAAAGAGACTATGACATTCCTGCTGGCCGCTGGACCACCCCAGATATTAGCACCTGGACCAGAGTGGGAAAAGATCCTGCCCCCTTTAACCTATACATGTTTCGTAACAATAACCCTATTAGCAAAGTGCACGATGTCAAAGAGTATGTTACAGGTAAGGACAAGTATGATTTTTTTTTTCCTCTGACCTCCATCTGTTGTTGTAGCTTAGCTGTCTATCTTGCTTAGGCACATTAAATTGAATGCTCATTTGGATTTTAAAAAAATTAAATGTCAAATGTCTGTCTCTAGATGTCAACATCTGGCTGGTAACGTTCGGCTTCCACCTTCACAATGCTATCCCCGGATTCCCGATTCCTAAATTTGACCTCACACAGCCCTCACTGGAGATGAGAAAGAGTCAGCTCTGGGACGACCTTCCGGTATTTACAGCCTGCCATATTCTTTTATCATCACTGCTTTTGTTTGTTCTTGGAAGTCAAACAAGTGAAAATCCTATTCATTAGACTTGAGTTTACTACACTTGATTTAACCCGTCAGCTAATTAACAAGTCTTTCAAGATTTTAATTAGATGTGTAAAGCCAACAGAGCTTAGGCCCTCCAGGATCTCGCTTTGACACCTTTTCTACACTTTTGCACTCCATTTTTCTCTAGCTTCCATAGTTAGAAAGTGTTACTTGGACCTGTTAGTTTTTTAAGATTCACAAGCAGAGACTCAGAATGGCAAGAGGAAGTTAAATCTTTAGAGCTAAACAAGAATTTAATGTGCAGTATGTGGAGTTAATTACGGTCCCACTATCCACTCGAACGTATCACAGGCCATGATAAGCAGTCCAAAATATTTGTTGTTAAATAACTTTGTTTTTATTTGTTTTTTTTGTTAGCTTTAACAGAACATTCTCATGTTCACACAAACCCCTGTGATTATGTTTGCTTTAGAAACCTGTGTTTAAAATGATTTTGCCTTTATACAGTATGTACTTCAGGCAGCCATTATAGAGAAAGAACTCTTGTCACTTTTTGCCTTCTTCCCCTGTAAGTGTTTATTTCCTGTGATTGCAGGCCATCTCAGGCGTCCAGGAGGAAGTAACACGTCAGGCCAAGGCGTTCTTATCCTTCGAGAGGATGCCAGAAATCCAGTTTAGTCGCCGGCGCTCTGCAAGGGATAAACCCTGGCTGTGGTTTGCCACCGTCAAGTCGTTGATTGGTAAAGGCGTGATGCTTGCGATCACCAGCAAAGGCCAAGTGGCCACAAATGCACTGAACATTGCTAACGAAGACTGTATCAAGGTAGCAGCAGTACTGAACAACGCCTTCTACCTGGAAGACCTGCACTTTACAATTGAGGGTCGTGACACGCATTACTTCATCAAGACCAGCCTTCCTGAAAGTGACCTGGGGGCTTTACGGCTGACGAGTGGGCGCCGCAGCTTGGAGAACGGTGTAAATGTGACCGTGTCCCAGTCTACCACAGTGGTTAACGGGCGTACACGACGCTTCGCAGACGTCGAGCTCCAGTACGGCTCGCTGGCGCTGCATGTACGCTATGGCATGACGCTTGATGAGGAAAAGGCACGAGTGCTGGAGCAGGCCCGACAAAGAGCGCTGGCAAGTGCGTGGCAAAGAGAACAGCAAAGGGTTCGAGAGGGAGAGGAAGGTGCCAGGCTCTGGACCGAAGGTGAGAAACGCCAACTGCTGAGCTCAGGAAAGGTTCTGGGCTATGACGGCTACTACATGCTCTCTGTTGAGCAGTACCCCGAACTAGCCGACAGCGCCAATAACATCCAGTTCTTGCGGCAGAGCGAGATCGGGAAGAGGTAACAGCCGACTGCACAGCGATGCGTTAGCTGGGAAGAAGTAACAACAGACTGCACTGTGCCTAGCTGCCTGTCGTTTACCATGTAGAAAAGACCTGAGATGAGCTCTGTAACCAACACATCTCACCCTCTGCAGCATCGAAATGAACTCTTTTTAAAAGCACTCAATAAGAACATATAGTTAAAAACTGCTTTAGCTAGGTAGAGCTAACAGACTGCTACTTAGCTGACAGTTTGCTCAGACCGAAGAGAGAAAGAAAGTGAAGAAATGACTCAATCGCTCAGTACCGCCTCAGTTGCCTCACACTCTGTTACCCCAATACCCCTATCTATACTGAATATACTCACAGATAGCCCCAACACAGGGTAGACAGAAGCTGCCTCTCTCTGTTTCCGTGTACAAAAACCTTGAGACAAGTTGCTCCATAAACCATGTTTCTTCACGCTGCAGCATTGGATGGATGGATGGATGGGAATTCTCTCTGAAGGACTCTTCATAAAATTTTTAAAAACTCTTCGATCTGAATCTTTTTTGTGCTTTTTTTTGTAAAAAATTCTTACAGATGGTACGCTTAAAGGATTAAAAAATAGAAGAAAAGAAGGAATGTGTTTACAAAACCACTGCACTTGGCTAACGGACTAACGTGTACAGAGCCTCTGGGTCGCATCTCTCACTCTGAAAGTTCTTCTTGTTATCAGTATAAAAAAAAGTTTTGTGGATGTTTTGGGTACCGAGACGTGCAGCCGTGAGCCGTGAGAACTGAACCGGCACATGATTCTTTACTGCTTCGCTTTCTTTTAAGGACTCTGTTACGATTCAAGTATTCAGTCGAGTCTGCGTGTTCAATGTCATTGCTGAACCAGCTGGCGGATGTAGAGTAGAGAGCAAAACAAAACTAAAAAGTATATATCATAACTGGCCTGTCTTTTGACAAGAGATGTGAGAGTACCTTTATGGGTTTTTTAAACGTAAAAAAAAAAATTCCACTTATCCGTACATCAATATTAGTCTCAGAGAAAGTAATTTATGTACAGTGTTTATACATACAAAAAAAAAAACCCCAAAAAAATAAAACCTTAAAAATATTGATTTCTTTTTTCCGTCTTGTCATGCATTACTGTTTACACTTCATGAAGTTTAATATTTGATCTTATCAGAATTTATGGTAATGCTAATCGAAATAAAATCAGCTGTACTATCTCATTACTCTCTGCATTTTCATCTCTTTCTGATTGTTTTGCACACTTCTCTTTCTGTTTGTTTGTTTGTTTGTTTGTTTGTTTGTTTGTTTAGCTCTTGGCTGGTTTAGTTGGTCGGCTGAGAATCCGCGTAACGTCTGAGGTGATGACTGCAGTTTAAAACAGCCTTTAGATATTAGTTAGTAAAAAAGCAGACAGGATTCTGTTGGAACGCTTACAGACGTGTTTGTCTTGTTAATAGTGAGATTCTAATCAGTACTGTACTAATTCTGTTTGGATCAAATTCTGTTTAATCGCGTGTGGATTAAAACTAGTCGCCGCGTGCAGATGTTTAACGACACAAACTGAATCTGAGCACTGAACGTGAGAAAAGCAGCAAAAACTGAGCGTCTCACTGTAAACTCTTTTGTGCTGAAGTGAAGGATTGTGGGTGAAAAACTGAAGATCGGTCAAGAGTGTGTTTTGCGCTTGCCTTCATTCACGTACTGTACGTCGTCTCACGGCTGAAAACGTTTTAGTTTGGATCGAAATGTATTATCGCTACAAAGTGGACTTCTGAGGCCTTTTACATAAAAAAAATAAAAGAAAAGAAAATAAAAAAATAAAAAAGAGAGGGAACGCACTGCTCTTTTAGGGTTGTTTTTCTTTTTGTACGGCGAAGCCTATTTTTCTATTAATATGTGAATGCAAAGGCATCTAAAATGAAACGCGGTGTTCTCGGAGGTTTGGGAGCTACTAATCCTTTCTGATGGCTGTGGGTTTTGTCCAAGCGCTGTGCGTTTGGCTGCTCTGATCTGAGACTCAATAAACTCCTGTCCTGATTTGACAATCCACTTCTCGCCATAAAACGCTAGCGCCGGGCGACGCGCCGGCTTTGTGACCCTCTGGTAGTTAAGAGAAGATAAATACAGCTACATTCTGAGCACGCCTAAACACCGCACGCCATTTCATTGGCACTTAACGTGAGACGCACTTATGGAGGCCGTGGTGTTAGCGAAGAAGGAGCGCTAGAGAAAAGGAAACATGAACCAGGTTTTAGCTTCGCCATTTGTTGCATGCGTATAATGTAAAACTGCTTATCTGAAACCACTTCAACACTGTAAAGGTCATTTTCAGAAGTCGGGTGTTTGAACGCACTGCTTTGATGGATTATTTACTGTATCTGCTTCTACTCCAGCTCATTATGTAAGCCATTTCTCAGATTTAGACTGCAGATGTGTGTGAAATGTACTGAATGTTTTCTTTCTCCATCTCGCTCCGCTCTGTCCCGCAGGTCTGTACGGCCTCGTGCAGGCGTGTCAAAGTTTTAAAGAGGATGTTAAAAAAAAAAAAAAAAAAAAAAAAAAAAAGGAAAAGTGTGCATTCAGCTTTGTTTATATGCATTTATTACTGTTTTGTTTGTTTTTTTTTTGGATTGTTTTTGTTTGGTTGGTTTTTGTACTATAATCCACAGCAGAGGTTAGCGGCGGTGCGTCAGAGGCGACTCGGCTGTGATGAACTACCAACAAGCTTCGTGTTTCTCTTTGTTTTTTCACAACAGATCTTTGGAATTTTTTTTTTATTTTTTTATTTTTAAAAAGTCTTGAGTGCAACTAAGAGCCTGGATACGCATTACTGTAAAAAAAAAACAAACAAAAGAAAGCGGTGTGATGCAGCGTTCAGGCAGCGGGTGTCGAGCCCAATCTAAATTTCAGTCTGATGACACGTTTTACTGCCGCAGCAGAAATCCTGGGCTGGTGTGTGATTTATTAACTACTGAATGCAGCAGTGTGGATGAAACACGACAGCAGTAACGTGTATCCAGGCCTTTAAGTGCAGTTGTAAACTAATCTGCAGTAGGTCCATGCTGGATCCATTCCATCTTTACTTTGCAACATGTTAAAGCTCCACAGTCACCAATCATTTCAATAAAAACCTAATAGTCCAAGTGTTTGTGCTCTGTTTATTTCCATCAGCACACACAACACACACACAACACACACACAACACACACACACACAACACACACACAACACACACACACAACACACACACACAACACACACACAACACACACACACACAACACACACACAACACACACACACAACACACACACAACACACACACACACACACACACACACACACACACAACACACACACACACACACAACACACACACAACACACACACACAACACACACACAACACACACACACACACACACACACACAACACACACACACAACACACACACACAACACACACAACACACACACAGCACACACACAACACACACACACAGCACACACACACAACACACACAGCATACACAAAACACACACTCACACACAACACACACACAACACACACACACACACACACACAACACACACACTCACACACACACAGCACACACACACAACACACACACAGCACACACACATACATAACACACACACACAACACACACAGCACACACACACAACACACACACACAGCACACACATACATAACACACACACAGCACACACACATAGCACACACACACACATAGCACACATAGCACACACACACAGAACACACACACAGCAGACACACACACAGCACACACACACAACACACAGCACACACACACAGCACACACATACATAACACACACAACAGCACACACATACATAACACACACACAGCACACACACACATAGCACACACACAGCACACACACCACACACACAGCACACACACATAGCACACATAGCACACACACAGCACACACACAGAACACACACACAGCAGACACACACACACACAGCACACACACACAACACACAGCACACACACACAGCACACACACAGCACACACACACACACACAGCACACACAAACACACACACAGCACTCACAGCACAAACACACACACACAACACACACACACACAGCACACAAACACTCACACAGCACACACAACACACTCCGGCTTCATGATGTGTAGTTCAGTGCCGCTTCACGCTCATACCATGAAGATCCTCTAAAGACAGAGCAGGTTGTGGGACATCAGATAACCACAGACTGAGCTTTAGGTGATGATACTGAGATGTTTCACCGTCCGTTAGCAGATTTCATATTAGCATATTAGCAGATTTCTGGCTGTGCTGTAAGTTTCCTGTCATCCTGATGTTGTATTTTAGATGAGTGTCACAGTGGCACTGAATCTCTCAGCGGTGCAGAAACACAGATGTTGAATTACAGCCACACACTTCTATTATGATCAGACAGAATCAGACTGAATGTAAAACTGACTTGATGTGCAAACTCTTTTGCTAACAGGGAAACGCTCACGCTAATCAAAACATTTAGCGCTGAGTCGCTTACTTTATTCCTTTAAAGCGACTGAGTTCTGTGAGAGTGTCAGCTGCTGAAAGAGCAGAAGGTCTAACACTAGTCTACAGATGGGTCAGGAGTTATTACACTTGTTTTAAACACAAAGCCATAAAAACAGCTTTACAGGAATCTTGATATGAAGTTAGGCTTCTTTAGGATCCTTTTCACAAACACCACTGAACACACTGCCTGGGGATGTGGTAGCCTAGTGGTTAAGGTGTTGGGCTACAAATCGGAAGGTTGTGATTCCTCTGTCCACCAAGCTGCCACTGCTGGGCCCCTGAGCAAGGCCCTTAACCCTTAATTGCTCAGGTGTATAAAAATGTAAGTCTCTCTGGATAAGGGCGTCTGCTAAATGCTGTAAATGAAGTCATGTTGTTTATTCTTCAGGTTTAATCCTGATGACGTGGAGCTCAGAAATCAACCAATCAGCCGCTCGCACGTATAAACACAATCACAAGCTCATGTAGTGGTGCGGAAAAAAAACAAAGAAAGACGTTTCAATATATTTTTTAAAATCATTGATTTTGTCCTTTTATAAAAGACATCTAATGACTTAGATTATTCAGAGCGTCTTAGATCGGACACTTCATTTATAGCTCGTCTTTTAATGTCAGAACGTCTTCTGCTCTATTTTATAAAATAAAAGTGTAGAGTAAGACATCCGGATAAATCTGTTAATGGACGTTAACTACATTCCTGTCTAAAGGATTGGGAGCTTTGCAGCTTGATGTGTCATTAGATCATGTTGTGTGTGTGAAGCTTGAAATGGGAATGTGTTAGATAAGAGGAAGTTGATCAGACTGAAGGAGGAAACAGCAGCGTCGTGTCGTGTCTCGTCCCGTTAGCATAAACTTTAATGCGAATTTGTTTGATTTACAAGCGTGACTGAGAAACACAAGAGTGAGACGTGCTCTGGTCTCTGGATGATATGCACGAAACACAGCACAGTGATGACGCTTTGCATCATGGGAGAAAATCCGTCATGTAGCAAGGAGTTAGCGGTTAAACTGATTCTCTTTTGTGTTTACTTTTAAATGCAAAATAAGCAATAAAAAATCTAATTATAATTTTATACTGTATAAGACCCAGTCTGATGAATCTTATATTAGGTCATTAATTAATGTGCATTATAATTATAAATATTATTATTAGTATTATTGTTATTATAAATATAATAATTTTATTAGTATTATTGTTATTATAGATATTATAATTATATTATTATTATTATTGCTATTATAAATATTATAATTATCTTATTATTGTTATTATAAATATTATAATTATAAACATTATTAGTAATATTGTTATAAATATTATAATTATAAATATGATTAGTAATAATGTTATTATTCATTCATTCATTCATCTTCTACCGCTTATCCGAACTACCTCGGGTCACGGGGAGCCTGTGCCTATCTCAGGCGTCATCGGGCATCAAGGCAGGATACACCCTGGACGGAGTGCCAACCCATCGCAGGGCACACACACACACTCATTCACTCACGCAATCACACACTAGGGACAATTTTCCAGAGATGCCAATCAACCTACCATGCATGTCTTTGGACCGGGGGAGGAAACCGGAGTACCCAGAGGAAACCCCCGAGGCACGGGGAGAACATGCAAACTCCACACACACAAGGTGGAGGCGGGAATCGAACCCCGACCCTAGAGGTGTGAGGCGAACGTGCTAACCACTAAGCCACCGTGCCCCCTAATAATGTTATTATAAATATTATAATTATAATTATTAGTATTATTGTTATTATTAATATTATAATTATAAATATTATTAGAATTATTGTTATTATAAATATTATAATTATATTATTAGTCTAATTGTGGTCATGTCCATGATGCTGAATACAAGCTGAATTTTTGGGTGTGTTTTGCAGCTGATTACCAGCACACATGTCTGTAGGTCATATATAATATCTGGCTTATTTTTTCAAGCTCCTTAAAGACTCAGTCCTTCGATTAAGTTCTCCAAGACTGAGAAAAATCACTAGCGTAGGTGAAATATGAAATACACACGGTCCCTCCTTGTCCAAACACTGAGCGTTCATTCATCATGATTGACTTAAGAATGATGTTACAGACCCAGCGAGAGAGAGCAAGTGTGTTTTTCTGCCTCCGATTGTTCCTTTGAGGTTCTAACATGGACTGAGGGCTTAAGATAAACGACTATTCCCTCCATTCCTGCGTGACCCATCAAAAACACGCAACGAGCCAAACCTTCTCCTCTGTCACGGCCCGTTGCGCCCCTCTAATTCTCCTTGCAGCCATCCATCAGCTCCAGCTTCAACACAAAACCCCAGAAGAAACAAGCTTTCATCATTAGGAGAGCGAAGGAGCCGCCTCCATATATTACTCTGAAATCCCATGCAGTGGAGTGATACTCCTCGGCCTAATGTTTTCTCTGAAGCACACAGGCGTCGTAAGCCGAGCTCAGGATCTGGGCTTCTATCCAAGAAACCACTGCTCGAGGTTTGAGACACAGCCGGTGAGAATGGGTCAGAAGATGCTGAGAGGGTTGTTAAAAATGCCGAACGAGTGTAAATGACTTCTACAGAAGATCTTAGCGGCATGTCAGGGAGAACATCCATCACACTCTGTGTTTACAAGCCGAAGAAAACAATAAATCCTGGACCTTATGGTGTGTTGAGTCAGGTGGAAGCGGAGCGCCGTGGTCAGTCCCCGTCGCACATTCCACACCTGTTCACCGCGTCCTCCACGGCTCTGTTACACCACGGATGCAAACTTCACAGGTTGCTGTTTTTATCATCGCACAGTCGCTTACGCTCACGTGTAATGCGATTTCTTAAGGAGCAGATGGACGTAAACAGCTGTTCATGTAGGCACGAGCTCCAGGTTGTTACCTGAGGTGTCGATAAAAACGTGAAACCTACTTCAGAGCTGCTTTTCCACAAAAACTTTCAGCAATCATTCCCTTTGGAGGTCATTTTTTTTTTCAGCTCTCAGAGTCACACACCGAATAACACGACTGGTTTTAACTTGTCGGGCTACTTCCTGCTTCCTGTCACTTCTTTCTTGACTCGAGGACTGAGGTGTTCTGGTCAGAGGTGTGAGAACTGGTGCTGAGGACGGATCATTAAAACACCTCTTGTTCTGGCCGGAGAAGCTGCAGATGCTGAAATTGGTTGTTAAACCTTTATCTATCACTCTGTAAAATGAAACAGAGGTCCAAGGCACATATTTATTCACTGTTTATTTTACTGTATGGAGCAACGCAGCCTATCGAGACACCACAAAACTGCACCAGAGCAAATATGAAACGTTTTTACACGTGCACCAAATAACAGGAAGAAAAGAATCTCCTGCGTCTTTTACTTCTTAATTTACTTCAGCGAGCTGCATCCCTCACGTCCTGTGTCCTTTACCATTCACTGGATTAACTTACAGTCAATAGTATCGCTGAAGCTACAGGTTAAAGTGTACATGCTGAGGCGTCTCTACGTCTTGTCACTCCTTGGTCTTTTAAGTAAACAAAGTAAACATTTACATGGCGTCTGTATTACATAAGCCCCGCCCCTCAGCAGAGTCAATCCTGCGACGGTAGAAGACGCAGGTTCTGTCAGACTGACACATAAACTGAACACTGAGCTACAACTTCAGCAGAGATTTCTGACTCTAATGATTCCTCAGACTAATCCCACAGCGAGTCTTCCCATGTTCACTCATTTCTCCAACCACAAACCTGCACAAACATCTATTTACTGTCTGACGAACAAAACCAGAAAAAACAAGTCTTCATCTTTACCTGTCAGTAAACATGAGTTAAACTGATAACGTTTCACACCGAAACCTATGAAACAAGTCCCAGTCAGACCGCAGCCGCGAGAGACGACAGCAGCAGCCGCTACACGTCCGCGAGACAAACTACAAGCTACATGGTGTTTTTTCACACAAGGTGAAGACATCACATTATTGTATCTCTCTGTTCTATATTACAATACCAACGCCAACATGTTCTTATTAGCATGTTGTTGTGGGAACTAACAGCCGTTACAGTTACTGTATTAACACGTGACCATCTTCCTCGCTACAGAGAGTCAGTGATCTTTTATTTCATTTCAATATTTCATCTTAACATTTTCTACTGATATCAAATCTATGCACAACATGAAGACCTGTTTAGAAAGGCTAATAATACGGAACATTAGCCAAAGCTGCCATCGTGATTTCACCTCATCTCTGAGTAACTCTGGGTTTCTCCACGGCCTTTTGGTTATTTTGGCCCACACTCACTAATGAGGCTGTCTCACGTATGAGACATAATCATCTCTCATTTAAACGGCCCTGACGTCGTGTCTCTCCTGTGAGCTGAAACAGAGCCAAAGTCAACGATCCCACTGCTGCAAGACACACCGCTTATGACAACCGAGATTAAGATGCTGTCACTTAAGACTCGAGATGATTTGCCTGGCATCCAACCAAAACACCATCACTTCTTCATCACACCCACTTTTCTAAACTCCTCCTCTGTCCTGCTCTGCAGACTGAATCACGACTCACTTTCACGTCCAAAAGTTGAAAATGAACTATTAATGCAGGTTTGAGCTCATGGACATGCCAATGGGTCAAAAACGTGCCAGGATTGTTTCATTGTTTTTGGAGTTCAGACATTTATCAAGAAAGACATCTGAAAAAAGAGGAACACAAAGACAAGCAGTGACATGATGAAAACTTAAGCAAGACTGCCATCTATTGGTCAAACTCTAACAATTATTTATCGTCACACATTAGAGCACGTTGGCTTTTATATAAAAAAGAGAAAAAGAGAAACAAAGCATATGGGATTAATCATATATATTATTAATTCTATTATAATGTTGTTGCTGTCTGTATTTTATTCTTTTTCATTTTATTCCTGCCAACAAGGATCATTTTTATCTATTTATAGTCACATTTAATGTTCTTGAAGCTTTAAGTTAGATCCTGTTGTCACTCATGTTACAGCTCTAAGCAGTGTCCATCACCAGCCTTTTCTTTATTCTCTCTCTCTCTCTCTCTCTCTCTCTCTCTCTCCCTCTCTCCTTTACCTCTGACACCACAGACTCCTCCAGAAATATGAAATAAACGTCTGCTTAAGGAAAATGTCACTAAAATCAACACACTGACCTTTTTTATCTGTTTATTGTTGGGATAAAGATTATATGCTAATAAGGCGTTACTATGGAAACGATAACTTGTTAGAATATGAACGGCTCGTTAGTGTCATATTCTAATTAGGTGTTAATTAATTAAAGCTGAAGTTTAGCTGAAATATACAACTGGAGAAGAATTATATATATAAATATATAATGTATTTATACATATGTATATGTATTTTTTTTTAAAGAAATTGTGTTGAATTTTAAAGCCTTAAAATTACTAAATGAGCTGACATTAAATTCCCAAGATATTTAACCTTGATTTCTAATTTTATTCTAACACTTAATTAAACTAATTACAATTAATAACGTATTTTAAATCAGGACGTAAGTAAGATTTAAGTAACAAGTAAATTAGTTTTATTTAAATTACAGAAAATAGTTTAATAAACTACAAATCACAAAGGTGTAAAAAATTCTTACTCTTAAAATATTTCAAACTTTTTTCCTTACAGTTCGTGATGAATTTATAAGTTTATGATCAAATGAAATCCGAGAATCGTTTAGAATGAATCTTTTGATTGTATCGATTCTACATTGAATCACCATCTAAACGATTCATCTAGAGTTTAGAAAAATAAGTTGTGTGAACAAAAGTTAAAAAATTTCCACAATCTCTGAAAACTAACTAATTAATTTTTAATTCATTAAATTGAGCAATTCAAATAAATGAATAAAAATCAAAATAATAAATAGAATGAAATAGTGAATAGAAAACAAATTAATTCCCTTCCATTTTAACTTCCGGTATAAAAGTATAAACTTTGTGTAAATTTAGCAAACAATTACGTGGATAATTAAGAGTTTATAACAGCACACAGTATTTATACTAATTCATGCTAATGATCTTTTTTGTTCAGCAGAAAAAAAGCAGAAAAAAGTTTATATACGTATAAATTTATTTATTTTTTATACAGTAATATCATGACATAAAAAATATCTATTTATTTTGTTTTAGAATTATTTTGTATTTACTGTGAATGTCAGGTTTAACATGATACAATACAATTTTAATTCTTAAGGCAATAATTCAGATGATAACTTAGAAACAAACACACAGTTGAGTTTAACAAGTCATTTTTACTCGTATGATTTTGGGTGAAATTTAAATAGAGACAGAAAAAATCTGAAATTTCATTAACGCTCGAATGAAGTGTTTTCACCTTTCTGAGGTGAAGCGTGAAGACAGGATTCCAGGTGAAAAAACTTGATATTTGAGAATAAATATTGATGTGATACGAGTGTGTGCTCCAGCAGACGAGTCATTTACACACCTGGGAATGATATTATTATTATTATTAGCTACAATCTAATTATGAGCTTTATAGAGAAGCATGAAAATGAGTTTTGGCAGATTCTGGGTTATCTGTTCATTCAGACGTTTCACACAGTGATGTTGCCCCGAATGACTGATGGTTTAAATTCGCTGCCAGTGGGTTTTATAAACAAGATCACATTTCCACCTGGAACACTGTAAAATATCTCCACCTGCAGGTAATGGGTCAGGTGCTTACTACTGACAAACTACTCACATGGATTCAGTAGTGTGTATTGAATAGAACAGAATGGAATGCGATAGTATATAAAGGACTAAGAGTGTAGATTGAAACGGAGAAGATTAGAGCAGAAGGGAGTGGAGTATAATAGAGTATGTAGAGAAGATAGAATGAAAGGTAATAGATAAGAGTAGAACAGACAAGAATAAAGTAGCATAAAATAGAGGAAAATAGATTAGAGCAGAATGGAGTAGAGTGGAATAGAGTATAATAGAAGATAAATGAATTGATTGGTGTAGATTTTATAGAGACGAGAAGAATAGAGTGGAATATGGAGGAGTAAAATGGAACGGAGAAGATTAGAATAATGTAAAGCAGAATAGAGTAAAATAGAGTAGAGTAGAATGGAATATATTCATTCATTCATTCATCTTCTACCACTTATCTGAACTACCTCGGGTCACGGGGAGCCTCAGGTGTCATCGGGCATCAAGGCAGGATACACCCTGGATGGAGTGCCAACCCATCACAGGGCACACACACACACACTCTCATTCACTCACACAATCACACACTACGGACAATTTTCCA
The DNA here is from genome assembly GCF_030014155.1 of Tachysurus vachellii. NCBI lineage: Eukaryota > Metazoa > Chordata > Actinopteri > Siluriformes > Bagridae > Tachysurus > Tachysurus vachellii. Next base: position 30,021,955 of record NC_083465.1, read on the forward strand.
GAGA
>NC_083465.1:30026958-30056854 GCF_030014155.1 Tachysurus vachellii
CTTGAATCAGATCAGTTCATGTATGTGTGCATTCTCTACAAACAGTGTGTCCAATGAATGCAGTCATTAATAAACTAATATTCACAAATATTTGGTTGCCTCTTTGCGGCTTTCCGCCGATTAACGTTATAGATAAACGCCTCCAGCTCTGACTGCGCGTGCACGCTGCGCCTCCAGCTCTGACTGCGCGTGCACGCTGCGCGTCCCTGTGTTTCTCCGTACAGCGTGCGGAGTGTAATGTAATCTAGGAGCAGTGATTCACCAAACCTCCCTTATTACAGTCACACACATTTCTTCTGATTTTATTTTGTAGTAACGAGTAACGAAGATGTTTAGTGGAAATATAACGGAGTAAAAGTAGACATTTTATCTAGGAAATGTAGTGGAGTAAAAGTGAAAGTTGACAAATTTAAATAGCAAAGTAAAGTACAGATACGTGACATTTCTACTTAAGTACAGTAACGAAGTATTTGTACTCCGTTACATTATAACACTGGATATGATGAAGCAGAACTGTGGTAAGTGGTGGAGATGATCTAATAATGAAATAAATAAAGATGACAATTAAACTGGAGGCATTAAGTTATAAAGTAATGTTTGGGAAGCAAGCAGCTAGCTAGGAACACAATGTTAATTACTTAGCTATCGTATCAACTATAGAATTAAACAGTATTTCAACATACGTACAGAGTCTAAAAGCCTATAAACACTTTAGCACTTTAGGTGTGATGTTGTAGCTTAACTTTCTCTCTTTCTAGTTGATCTAGCACTAAATCTAGCACACAGAATATATCACTAACTCTGTCAGACACTTGTGACTAAATTAGATCATCATATTTGATCATAATATAAACAGGTGGCCCCTAATGTTTATCTGCCTGGGGCCTCTTTAATACCTCTTTAACCCTGATGAGACTTCCTCCTCCTCTTCATCACTATGTCTGATTCTGTTACTGTCGACTTCAAGCAGCAGGTGGCGCTGTAGCTCAGGCTGTTTAGGAGCATTAAGAGCACATGATATATTCACACTATAATAATAATAATAATAATAATAATAATAATAATAATAATAATAATAATAATAATGTACTTTGGAACAGAAATGCTGACAGATTTTGATCACGTGTCTCAGCTTCGCAAAGAATTTTACAAAAGTACTTTTGTAAAAAAAAAAAAAAAAAAAATACACAAAATCTTTCTTGCAGGATATGAAGGCACTTTGTGGACACTGTATATTAGTGATGTGACTGTGTTGTACTAGAGTTTTACTTTTTATCACTACTCGTGCACTCTTCCTCAAAGCCTTCAGTGGATATTTCTTTATTTTTTAACATTACAGTTACAGAATTTGGCAGCTTGGTGGACCGGGGATTTGAGCTCATCACCTTCTGTTCCAGGGTTGGCCACACCCCTGGAACAGAATTGTGTCAGAGGGCCACACCAACGATAACTTGAACTTAATTCGGCTCAACTTTCTTCCATTATAAAATGCACTAAATGATATATTTTGAATAGCTGGTACTGATAATCGGAAGAATAAAACTATTCTGTAAATATTTATATTAGGCAATGTGGCATTGTGGTGTATAATGTAGGTCAAATAAGAAAACAAAACTATTATAGAATCAGTGCAATTTATTTTTAACTTGTTAATCTCCACAAACAATGAAAAACAACAAACAACAAGTTTATAGATATACAGCAATAGAACAAACAATAACTTCACCTCATTTTAACTCTTCAGTGAGAATAATCCAGTCTGTTCTGGGCTTGAACAAGGGCATTGAAGGATTCTGTGAATTATGTGAAGGACAGCTGAGACGTGGTCATCAGTGATAGAGGATCTTTGTTTGGATTTGTTGAACTTCATCACTGAGAATGTCTGTTCACATACATAGATAGATCCAAAGAGGACTAGAATCCTCTAAGCATGTCTCCTCAGGTGTGGAAAGGTCTCCTCTTTGAGGGAAGAGTAAAAGTGAGAAGCAGTGAGAAGGACCTGAAGTGCTCTGCCAGAAGTGTGTCAAAAACGTCCGCTACAGACAGAGTTTTGCTCGGATTGATTTTTTCTTTTCTGCGCCGCATTCTTCTCATATTTAGAATGGCAATCGGGATGTTTGGATTTCAGGTGATAAAATTAAACCCGACGTGGAGAAACTCTTTGCAGATACACATGTTGGCTCTTCTCTCTTATGTTGGTTCTGCTGTTCAGTAGAACACTTTACCCACTGAGCTTCCTCTTCTCCTTGGTTTTAATAACATGGAATATTAGTAGCTTTCTGTGTCAGAAAGGTGTGAAGCTCGCAGGACTGACACTTATTTTAATATATTCATATTAATTAGCATGATATGAATAAGAGATAAAAAGTGCACTAGATGCTCTGACAAACTGCCTTCCTGAATGGCAAAATAACCCCATATTTCTGTACAGACTGAATCAAACACACCGTATAAAAGTATGTACACCCCTGACCATCATGCCCATGTGTGTTTCCATTTGAGTAAGGATAATAGGATTGTGGTACGACCTGCTGATAAGGAGGGCTATTGTTTTGCAAAATGTTGTGGATTATGAAAATGAAATTAAAAGACAACTAAGTGATTTTACATTCTATGAGAAATTATCATCCGATCCTACTAATAGGTTGAAGATCGGGGTATATTCCAAATTAGAACATCACTTTAATAATGGCGAGTTTGACAAAAATGCCTTTGAGTTTCTTAAGGTAAAACATCCAGTGATCCCTAAAATCCACAAGGGCTTAGACATCCCTCTAAAGCAGAGGTATTCAACTAAAATTTAAAGAGGTCCAGTAAGAGAAAACCTCTTGAAGCAAAGGTCCGGAAGGTCATAATGTCTCACTAGTTAGTGTGATATATATTTAAGTAGCCTAGTAGTTGTATCAACATCTACAAGTAATCAATACCTGACTGTCAAATCAAATAAATTCAGTACAATTCAAAAACTTTTTGACAATATTTATTGTCACGTAACATAGAACTGAATACATGTATGATTGTAGATATTTATAACGTATGTATGATTGTAGATCTGTATAATGTATTACTTAATAAATGTTTATTAAATAAATAAAAGTAGGGCTACTTTTCAAAATGTTTAAATAAAGTGCTTAACTTTCCCTTTTATATCTCAGTGAGAGAACTGAGCTCTAGCTTGGCTTGGGTTAGGGTTAGGGTTAAACCTGGGCTTGGGTTAGGGTTAGGGTTAAACCTGGGCTTGGGTTAGGGTTAGGGTTAAACCTGGGCTTGAATGGAGTCAGGGCCGCTCTCATACACATGTGGAGGTGCTCATTAGTGAACCTGGAACAATATTTAGTTTTGATTATGTTCATTGTAGAGAAAGCTGCCTCTCAGTTGTATGTAGAGCCAAACATGGTCAGGATGTATAGGGCTACTTCACTCAGACCTGGGAAAGTTGTCTCAGGGACGTGTGTGTGTAAGACATACATTTAAAACACCAAATAAAATAAAGTAAATCCACTGAGGATGATTAAATATTTATTTAAATGTGGTTACAGTTGTATAGTAGTAATTAATAATCAGTCATTTGAAGGTAAATACAGATTCATTTGAAATAGTTAATACAGTGATCTTAATTTTCCCTCCACCAAAATAATCAGAAGTTAAATCAAGAGTTTGATTAAATATAAAGTTCATTAAAGATTTCAGTTATATATTTAAGCCATTTTCACCCATGATTACATTGGAGTCTACTGAACATCACTAGGATTTTCCCCCTCAGTATTTTGGGAACGATCTCCGTCCTGGTCTTTTTCACTCAGCAATGGATTATTGGAGTTCAGCAGGGCAGAGAGATCCTTCTTTAAGTCAAACTGCCTACAAACACAAAACAAAAAAAAAATTTGTCTATTTTTCTTGTCATCTAGACTTCAGCTTGACACAGCAGCTGAAACGTCACCACATTTACATTACATTTACATTTACGCCCTTTTCCAGAGGAACGGATAAGGCTCAGATTAACACATCTGCACTTTACTCCTAACACTCATACTCTATCTACATTATTGTACTATACATTTCATTTAAATTTTTTTTCCTCCATAGCAAAAATGGGCTTCCACACTAGCTACAGGATAAAAGACACTGTCTGACAAAAGAGGAGAGTTTTTAATTAAGTGATCTTTAGTGGTTTATTTGAAAATTTCTGTCATTGAAATGTTATACACAAATGTTAATCATTGTTGTTCTGTAGCAAGGAAAATATGACTTGCAGAAACACATGCAAGTAGGATTGCTCAAAATTACACACACACGCGCACGCACGCACGTTTGTGAAGACTCACCTTTGCCCAATACCTGCTTCGTTCAGCATTCGGTCAGAAGCTATTGTTTCATCTCTGTCAGCATATTTATTGGATAAATAAACCACCTCTTTTATACCTGTAGTGGAAATAATGATTGATTTTAAACAGACACTCAAACACACACACACACACACACACAAGTATCAGCTCTAACACATGACATAATACTGTTACAAGTAATTTAACCGACCATTTTTATACTCTTGTTCCAAACACTTCCTTTTCCTTTCATACACATTTGTTTGTGTGTGTGTGAAGTGGTGTGTGTGTGTGTGTGTGTGGTGTGTGTGTGTGTGCAGTGGTGTGTGTTCTGTGTGTGTGTGTGCAGTGGTGTGTGTTTTGTGTGTGTGTGTGTGTGTTACCTGATTGGATGATGACCTTAGCACACTCGTTACAGGGAAACAGAGTGACATAAATGGTGCATCCTTTCACATCCACTGAGGTTTTGTTCATGATGGCATTCAGCTCCGCATGACACACTGGAACCAACAAGAAGATGATCAAAATAATAGATTTTTAGATTATAAAAATAAATAAATCAGCACTTTGTAAGATCTTGGACTGTTGAGATATTTGAATCTTGTAGGAAGCACAGATTTGTGACTAATTTGTGTTTCACTGGATTAAAGAAGGAGCTTCATCAATCTGTTTACTGTGTTTCAGTCGTTTCAGGAAAACTAATAAATGTATAAAGGTTTTAGTTGTCTGGTTAGTGAACAACAATAATAATGAATTTTTGGGTTGATAATAAATTATTTATTCCTTTAGTCTTCAAAATTTTCAGAATTTTCAGAATCAGAAATCTGATTTCTGATTCTGAAAATTCACACTGAGCAGAGAACAGGAAGTAAAACCCTGTGTTCACTGCATTTACATTTACGTTTACTTTTACATTTACCTTTACATTTACCTTTACATTTACATTTACGTTTACATTTACTTTTACATTTACCTTTACATTTACATTTATGGCATTTGGCAGACTTCCTTATCCAGAGTGACGTAAAAACGTGCTTTGACGTCTCTATCAATGAAGATGTTAAAACAAGTTCACTAGGACACAGACTTAATAATATTAACCTCAAAACTCTGTTGGGAGGAAATCTAGCATTTAATTAAATAACGACATAAAACAAACAGGGTAAAATAAGTGCTAGTTTAAATTCAGGAAGATGAAGGTCTTCCGCCATCATTCAGTGACTCAGCTGTTCAGACAAGGGGAAGTTCATTCCACCAGTTCGGTGACAGAACAGAAGAGTCTGGATGTAAACCTCCCTCTTTACCCTGAGAGATGGTGGGACCAGTCGAGCAGTGCTGGTAGAACAGGACGGTGAATTCACAAACACTACAGAGAATAAAGTCAAACCTAATGTTTTAAAGCATTAAACTCACCGTACACGTGTTTTGTCTCCAGTCTGTACAGTTTATTCTCCAGTCTGTTTGTAGCTTCACGCGCCCATGGAAACTTATCCTCACAGCCATTGGGCATTCTGTTGAAACCGACTCCAACAATTTTTTTCTCCTCATTTACGATGCACGCACCCACCTAGAGTTAACATTAAATCCAACCGGTCATTATTACATAAAAAACTTAAAAGAGCAGCAAGGAATTTAGCAACCATCGGCCTCTGAGCCTCAGACCATCTATAAAGACCCTGTGAAGGTGTGAAATTCAGACATCTTCAGTAGGTTGGTGAAGAGATTCTAGATGAAAAACTCAATCTAAGAATTTCCTCCAATTTCTCTTCATAGGGCAGACTTTAAAAAAAAAACATTTAACGAAAAGTGCACAAAATACAATATGGGAGTTGTACCGCATCAATACTCAGGATGAAATGAGTGAATCTTGTGAATTTCTGTCATAAACAGAGCATGTTTGTGTTTGGCCAATCTTTGATCGGCACTATTTAAGCTCCGCCCACATGCCCTCAGCATGGCGAATGTGGTAAGGATGACTAAATTCAGTACAACTATATGGCTATCATACACCTGTCTTGGCAGTGGAAATAATGTTAACATGGAGGATTGTGGGTAATTTGCAGATATCAGTGAACTTATTATTAATTCTGTGAACAGAGACTGAAAGTGTGGACACATTTTGTCCTTGTGGACCTCACAGTAATAATACAGTAACATTTCAAGTGCTGCATTTAAGGAAATGTGTCTGATACCTTTGTGTTAGGATCAGGGCTCTTCTTGGAAAACATCAGAGCAACAGCCATGTAATACACCTCGTCATCGTATTGTTCATGTGTCCTGTAGAGGGTTGGAGAAAAGAGAGATCGAGCTAGAGTAAAGGGAGTTAAGGATTTTGTCCTTTTTTCTGTTTGTTACTTAATATACCTCCAATGCATTTACACACTCTAAATAGACAAATTGTTTTTTGACTCTGTGTTTATAAAGATTAATTATTTAAAAAAGGCAATGTAAGTTTGAGTGCATTTAGACAAAGCAGAACTCTTTTGAAACAGTATACTGTGATCTGAGAAAACAAAAACAGAAATTTGCAGCATTTAATTATTTGGTCATGTTTGGAGAAAGAAGGATTTTGGACCCATGATGCTAAGAGCACCAAACCCACAGTGAAGCAGAGTGGTGGGAGCATCATGACATGGTGCTACATCTCTGCAAACAGCACTGGTGTAGTACACGTCACTGAAGGATAACATGAATGGAATGATGGAATGGAACATATTAGAGAAAAATCATGGGCCAATTAACCAAATTTGTTTATCAATAAGTGTGACAATGAAAACGTAGGAGCCTGGTTTGGATTATGTATGCACACTGAGCTCCTTCATACATTGTCAAAATAATGATGTGATGGTTTACAAAGATAAAGATCAATGAAATGTTGTTGTAACCATAAAAAATCAATGTAACAAAACAAGTAATCCATTTACAGCATACAAAAGGTACGTTAAAATAAAGGACAAAAACGATTCCTATTCAACTAGCATATAGTCTTTGTCCCTGACCTCACACCAAACAGAGACATTAACAGTATTTGGAAGAGCATTGAAACCTTGAGAGGAACCAGAAGAAATCCTCATTTAGTGACACTAGACAGGATATAATGTCATTTCTACAACAGTTTGTAGAAACCTCTCATGGCAGTGTTATGGCCATCATTAGGCATATAATAATAATAATAATAATAATAATAATAATAATAATAATAATAATAATGATAATAATAATAATAATAATCTTTAAAACATAGATGTGTCTATAACAAAAATTTACATTTGGCAGACTCCCATATACAGAGTGACATTTTATGCAGCAGTTGAGGATTAAGGGCCTTGTTCAAGGGCACATTGGTGGTCACCACCTTCTGATCAGTAGGTCAACACCTGAACCACTGAGGTACCACAATACCAAGAAGATTTGATTTTCCAATGATATTTGTTTTAAACATTCTGTATTGTTTATGATTATGAATAAATACTTTTTGTTAATTTTTACGTGTGTGTACATTTGAATTTGATATTTGCACTGAAGCTACATTACATGGGGGAAACCTGACTATCACACCATTATATGACTATGACTTCCTCGTACGACTATCACACCCTTGTACGCTTGTACAACTATCACACTCTTGTTGAACAACAGGTTTGGGTTTCATATTTCCAGTAAAGGGATATTATAATGCTAAAGCAAACAAAGTTTCCTAAACTATTGCATGCTAATGACTTTGAGGCTAGAGTTTGAAGAAGACAAACATATTGGTGTGATGGTCAGGGGTGCACATACTTAGGTATATTAAATAACAAAAGCTGTTTTGTTAAATAAAAAAAAAAATGTTTTTGTCCTAATACTCGTTTGAAGATTTTCTCTGAAGATTGCCCATTCAAGGAAAAACATACCTACCATCTTCCTGGATATATAATAATGTTTTGTTGAATGCACTTGTGGAGGCTTAAGAGAATGTCTTTATATAACGTTGTTAGTAATAATGATCATAGAGCCACAAGAGGAATATCAATTCATACATACTGTAAATATATTTTTCATTACTGGAGGATTTCTCTCCATGTCACTGTCACTCTCCTGAAGAAAACACTACTATAAATGTAGTTAATGTGGATATTTACAGAAAATTACTCCAAATATCCACAAGCCTGCTATTTTTTCTGTCTGACCATGTAACAATAAAAATAGCAAATAAAATTTCTCTTGTCCATTGTGCTGTTGCTGCACATGAGCTATCATTAACAGGTCAATAAGACAGGACCATAAATAAATAAATAAATAAATAAATAAATAAATAAATAAATAAATAAATAAACATAACACTGACATATCCTGCCTTGATGCCCGATGACGCCTGAGATACTGTAGGCACGTGACCCGAGGTAGTTCGGATAAGCGGTAGAAAATGAGTGAGTGAGTGAGAACACTGACATTAAATGCCCCATATAAAAAAAGATAAAATAATATTAATAATAATATTAAATAACAAACAACGAAACTCCTGAGTTCACTTTCTCTATTAACAGCATACAGTCAAACTCTCTCTGTCTCTGCCTCTGTCTCACTCTCTCCACTTGTACTTTACAAATTCTACTTGAACACTGAGGAATATTTACATTTATGTTTATGGCATTAAGCAGACGTCCTTAACCAGAGCAATGTATAAAAGTGCTTTGAGGTCGCTATCAATGGATAAATTAACACTGGTTCACAAGGTCACACCATCGACCTAAAAACTCTGTTGGGAGGAAGAATAGAATAATGTTTTCAAATACATAAAACAAACAGGGTGAAATAAGTGTTAGTTTAAATTCAGGAAGATGAAGTTCATCTTCAGCCATCATTCAGTGACTCAGCTGTTCAGACAAGAGGAAGTTCATTCCACCAGCTCGGTGCCAGAACAGAAGAGTCTGGCTGTAAACCTCCCTCTTACCCTGAGAGATGGTGGGACCGGTCGAGCAGTGCTGGTGGCTCAGAGGGAGCGAGGTGCGGTGTGAAATATTACAATTACACAGTAACATAAATCCAAATTATACTGTGGATAAAAGACTTCCTGTACTTACTGCATGCTTTTTCCCTTGCTGGCCATCGCACACGTTACTCTGAAATAAAACAAAAGACTATATTCTATATCGCAAAATCTAAATATTATACTAACCCACCAAGCACACACGCACACACACACACGCGCACATACACACACACACACACACACACACACGTCTTGATGTTGGAAAATACAGAAGGGGCTTTGAGAGCTTTAAAAGTAAGTGCAATTAATTCTAATGCTGTGTATTTGCTAATGAAAATGTATAAATGATTTATGTCATTGTTTCATGTTAGATTACTGAATGGTATCTCACACATATCAAAATAATGTTGATTTGAAGCACTTACTTTCTGCTGCTGATGTAATTCAGATTTCTAGATGACGGTAATGAGGCGTCGTGTTCGTTATTGATCTGTCCGGTAAACACTCACCTTCTTAATTCTCTGGAGTGTAACTGTGGGCAGGACAGTGGTATTTAAATACATGTGCATGTGCACTTCCTGCTCCACCCAAAGGAGGACAGGTACATGTTTTAGTCTAGTTTCTTCCACATTTTGTCTCAGGGTGTTTTCTGCTTACCACAGTCTCCTCTGGCTTGTTCATTAAGCATTTTACATTTACATTTACAGCATTTGGCAGACGCATCACACTGCACCATAAACAACACCATAATCATAACACCATAATCACCAAACTGTACAAGTTGGCTGTTGGATTTAATGTTTTGGGAAACACAACACAAAGTTTACGGAGATTCAGACTGGTTTAAAAATGGATGAACCTTTTACCATTACTAATGTTTTTGTGTGTCATTGTACACCTTAAGGCAAACTATACATTTTAGAGATGGCAGATCACCTGGTGAACAATTCTAATTCACATCCTGATAACTAGCAAAAAACTATTTAAACTATTCAGGTGGAGATGTTGTTTGTAAAAGTGATTGTCTTGGTATTGTTTAAGGTTGACACGGAAACCTTTTCATAACCTGTTCTATAACCTGAAACATGTAGAGCTGTCTACCAGGTTCTCAGAGGAAGACATGAAGTAGGCATATGATGTGGTAATGAAGACTATTATTAGCTCATGAAAAGTATTTTTACATTAATCATTTGCTGAAATTTCCATTCTGATAGCAGATGATCCTAATTAACTCCAAAATATGAATAGATGATCCTCACCAAAGGTCAAAATAAATATAATATATTTATTATTTAAACACATTCACAAAAATGTTTAGCACTCCTACACTGTAAAAAATCCAACTCATAAAAAGAATATATAACTATTTTTTATTAGTTAACTGGACAAAAAAAAAAAGTTGACTTAACAAGTGGGAATAAGTTGGTTCAAAAATTGTTTAACCAACTTAATTTTAACTGTTGATTGGATATACACATGCAAGTTTACAAGCACACAAGTTGGTTTGGTGGTTGGCGCATGCGCGCTGTATATGTGGACGGTGGAGCTCATGTGGAATGATAGTCAGTCAAACGTACAGCAATAAAACTATTCTGTAAATATTTATATTAGGCAGTGTGGCATTGTGGTGTATAATGTAGGTCAAATAAGAAAACAAAACTATTATTTAATCAGTGCAATTTATTTTTAACTTGTTAATCTCCACAAACAATGGAAAACAACAAACAACTTAACAAGTTTATAGAAATACAGCAATAGAAAAAAACAATAACTTCACCTAATTTTAACTCTTCAGTGAGAATATCCGGTCTGTTCTGGGCTTGAACAAGGGCATTGAAGGATTCTGTGAATTATGTGAAGGACAGCTGAGAGGTGGTCATCAGTGATAGAGGATCTTTGTTTGGATTTGTTGAACTTCATCACTGAGAATGTCTGTTCACATACATAGATAGATCCAAAGAGGAATAGAATCCTCTGAGCATGTCTCCTCAGGTGTGGAAAGTTCTCCTCTTTGAGGAGGAGTAAAAGTCCAGCAGTGAGACGGACCTGAAGTGCTCTGCCACAAGTGTGTCAGCTATAGACGGAGTTTTGCTCGGATTGACTTTTCTTTTCTGCGCCGCATTCTTCTCATATTTAGAATGGCAATCGGGATGTTTGGATTTCAGGTGATAAAATTAAACCTGACGTGGAGAAACTCTTTGCAGATACACCCCCACACCCCCTCTTGAAATTTCAGCATTGCATGTTTTGCAAGTCGCTATCTGTGGGTCTTTCTCAGAGATACTGAAATAAGTCCACACCGCAGACATGTTGGCTCTTCTCTCTTATGTTGGTTCTGCTGTTCAGTAGAACACTTTACCCACTGAGCTTCCTCTTCTCCTTGGTTTTAGTATCATGGAATATTAGTAGCTTGGTGGGGGGGCTATTGTTTTGCAAAATGTTGTGGATTATGAAAATGAAATTAAAAGACAACTAAGTGATTTTACATTCTATGAGAAATTATCATCCGATCCTACTAATAGGTTGAAGATCGGGGTATATTCCAAATTAGAACATCACTTTAATAATGGCGAGTTTGACAAAAATGCCTTTGAGTTTCTTAAGGTAAAACATCCAGTGATCCCTGTAATTTACACACTCCCTAAAATCCACAAGGGCTTAGACATCCCTCTAAAACAGAGGTATTCAACTAAAATTTAAAGATTTCCAGTAAGAGAAAATTTCTTGAAGCAAAAGTCCGGAAGATCATAATGTCTAACTAGTTAGTGTGATATATATTTAAGTAGCCTAGTAGTTGTATCAACATCTGCAAGTTCAATTCAATTCAAGTTTATTTGTATAGCGCTTTTTACAATGGACATTGTCACAAAGCAGCTTTACAGAACATAAACATAAAACAAAAGATAAACATAAGGAGAAGTATAAAGAATTAATATAATAAAAATTCAAGATATATACAGTTCACAGTGTGTATGTATGTATGTATGTGTGTATGTGTATTTGTCCCCAATGAGCAAGTCTGAGGGCTCAGGCAACAGTGGCAAGGAAAAACTCCCTTAGATTGGTAAAGGAAGAAACCTTGAGAGGAACCAGACTCAAGGGGAACCCATCCTCATATGGGTGACACTAGATGGTGTGGTTACAAATATACAAGTATCACAGAGTCCAACTGGAGCCGGTAGATCTGTAGATGTCTCAGGGTTCTCACAGAGTCAGCCTTGTCTCAGTGGAGGTCCAGAAATTTCAACGCACGGAAGACGATCTTAGCATGGGTGTCTCGGCATGGGTAGAAAAAGAGAAGAGAAGAGCAGTGCATAGGGATTAACATATCTGCTGTTCATAAGAATGTGCAAGTCTAGTGTGATGGTGCACAATATTTATTTATGGGATGTATTATGTGTACGCCTGACTAAAGAGATGAGTTTTCAATCTACATTTAAACTGTGAAAGTGTGTCTGAGCCCCGAACACTATCAGGAAGACTATTCCAAAGTTTGGGAGCTAAATAAGAGAACGCTCTTCCGCCTTTAGTAGACTTAGATATTCTGGGGACTACCAGGAGTCCTGAGTTTTGTGATCTCAGAGAGCGTGAAGGATTGTAACGTGTTAGAAGACTAGTTAGATACATGGGAGCTAAACCATTAAAAGCCTTGTACGTAAGTAGCAGCAGTTTGTAATCAATTCTAAACTTAACAGGTAGCCAGTGTAGAGATGATAAAATTGGGGTTATATGGTCATACTTTCTTGTCCTAGTGAGAACTCTGGCTGCTGCATTTTGGACTAACTGTAGCCTATTTATTAAAGATGCAGGACAACCACCTAGTAATGCATTACAATAGTCCAGTCTAGAGGTCATGAAAGCGTGAACTAGCTTCTCAGCATCAGATACAGACAGTATGTTTCTCAGCTTGGCAATATTTCTGAGGTGGAAGAAGGCTGTGTTTGTGGTTTGCGCGACGTGATTTTCAAAAGACAAGTTACTGTCTAATATAACACCCAGGTCTTTCACTGTCGAGCTACTAGTAACAGTACATCCCTCTAAATGGAAATTAAGTTGTGAGAGTTTCTGTGTACTAGTTTTTGGGCCTATAAGTAGTGTTTCTGTCTTATCAGAGTTTAACAACAGAAAGTTACAGCTCATCCAGTCTTTTATCTCTCTAAGGCATTGAGTTAATTTCGACAATTTAGTTATTTCATCTGGTTTTGAGGAGATGTATAACTGTGTGTCGTCGGCATAGCAATGGAAGCTAATCCCATGTCTTCTAATAATGTTCCCTAATGGAAGCATGTATATCGAGAAAAGCAGAGGTCCTAGAACTGATCCTTGAGGGACCCCATAATTAACTGGTAATAAGCTGGAGGATTCACCATTTAATTCTACAAAATGGTATCGATCAGAAAGGTAGGATCTAAACCAACTTAAAGCCTGTCCATGAATACCTGTGTAATTTTGTAAGCGATCTAGGAGAATGTTGTGATCTATAGTGTCGAATGCAGCACTAAGGTCAAGTAGAACTAATAGTGACATACAGTCTTGGTCCGAAGCTAAGAACAAGTCGTTTGTAACTTTAACAAGTGCAGTTTCTGTGCTATGATGGGGCCTGAAACCTGACTGAAACTCCTCGAGGATATTGTTCTCCTGTAAGAAGGAGCTCAGTTGAACAGACACAACCTTTTCTAGTATTTTAGACATAAACGGAAGGTGTGAAATCGGTCTGTAATTTGAAAGTCCATTAGGATCTAAATTAGGTTTCTTAATGAGTGGCCTAATAACTGCCAACTTGAAGGATTTAGGGACGTGACCTAAAGATAACGAGGAGTTAATAATATTAAGAAGAGGCTCACCGGCTTTATGTAACACTTCTTTCAGTAGTTTAGTTGGAATGGGGTCTAGTGAACAAGTTGTTGATTTAGCTGTAGTAATAAGTTTAACTAACTCTTCCTGACCTGTACTTGTAAAGCAATGTAGTTGTGTGTTTAGAACCTTAGGTGAGGCCGGGATGCTAGTTGCTCTTATGTGTTGAGCGTCGCCTATTTTATTCCTGATACTTTCGATTTTATCAGTGAAGAATCTCATAAAATCGTCACTACTGAACTGTGATGGAATTGTGTGTTCAGATTTTTGGTTTTTTGTTAGTCTAGCTACTGTGCTAAATAAAAACCTGGGATTGTTCTGGTTATTTTCTATGAGTTTGCTCAGGTGCTCAGCCCTGGCTGCTTTTAGAGCCTGTCTATAGCTGGACATACTTTCCTTATATGCAATTCTAAAAACCTCTAATTTAGTTTTTCTCCACTTTCGCTCGAGGTTACGGGTCTCTCTCTTGAGGGTGTGAGTATGACTATTATACCATGGTGCAAGCGTTTTATCTCTAACCTTCTGTAATCTGATTGGGGCAACAGTGTCTAGTATGCTAGTTAATATAGCGCCTATGCTGTTAGTAATTTCATCTAGGTCGTCTGTGTTTAAGGGTGCAGTAAGAAGTCCAGACAGATCAGGCAGGTTATTTGTGAATCTGTCTTTAGTGGTCGGAATAATAGTTCTACCGAGACGATAACGTGGTGAAACGCAGTTAGCCTGTTCTACAGGTAGTGTGTACATTATGAGATAATGGTCTGTGATATCATCACTTTGAGGAATGATATCTATATCAGTGACATCTGTTCTGTGTGATATTATTAAATCTAGTGTATGATTACGACGGTGAGTTGCTCTAGTGACATTTTGTTTGAGCCCAAGTGAGTTTAGTAAGTCCATGAATGTGAGTCCTAGCGCATCATTTGTGTCGTCAACATGAATGTTAAAATCTCCTACAATTAATGCTTTATCAAAGCTAACCAGTAGGTCAGAAAGAAAATCTGTGAATTCTCTAAGAAAATCGGTGTAGGGCCCTGGTGGTCTATACACGGTCGCTAGCGCAAGAGACATCAGGGATTTTTGTTTCGTGTGCGTGTGCGATAGTGTAACATTAAGGACAAGCACTTCAAAAGACTTAAATCTATACTGTGTTCTCTGGGTAACAGTAAGGCAATCGTTAAAGATAGTGGCGACACCACCTCCACGACCAGTCTGTCGAGGCTCGTGCTTATAGATATAACCTGATGGTGTAGACTCATTTAGACCGATGTAGTCATTTGGTTTAATCCAGGTTTCGGTGAGGCATAATGCAGTAAGGCTATTGTCTGAGATTATTTCATTTATGATAAGTGCTTTGGGTGTAAGTGATCTAATGTTCAGAAGCCCAAATTTTAGGAACTGTTTTTGTTTGTTTCTTTGGCATTTTTCTGGTCTAATTACAGTAAGATTATTTCGAGAACGTCTTACATAATTACTTTTTAATCTCACTGCTCGGGGAACAGACACAGTTTCTATGGGGAGAGGTATGTGTGCAGTTGTATCGATGTGTTGAGGTGAAGGATGGCTATTGAAATTTAAATTTAAGGCGTAGCTTACCAGTAAGTAATCAATATCTGACTGTCAAATCAAATAAATTCAGTACAATTTAAATACTTTTTGACAATATTTATTGTCACATAACATAGAACTGAACATACGTATGATTGTAGATATTTATAATGTATTATTTAATAAATGTTTATGTTTAAATAAAGTGCTTAACTTTCCCTTTTATACCTCAGTGAGAGAACTGAGCTCTAGTTTGGCAGGATGTTAAACCTGGGCTTGAATGGAGTCAGGGCCGCTCTCATACACATGTGGAGGTGCTCATTAGTAAACCTGGAACAATATTTAGTTTTGATTATGTACATTGTAGAGAAAACTGCCTCACAGTTGTATGTAGAGCCAAACATGGTCAGGATGTATAGGGCTACTTCCCTCAGACCTGGGAAAGTTGTCTCAGGGACGTGTGTGTGTGTAAGACATACATTTAAAACACCAAATAAAATAAAGTAAATCCACTGAGGATGATTAAATATTTATTTAAATGTGGTTACAGTTGTATAGTAGTAATTAATAATCAGTAATTTGAAGGTAAATACAGATTCATTTGAAATAGTTAATACAGTGATCTTAATTTTCCCTCCACCAAAATAATCAGAAGTTAAATCAAGAGTTTGATTAAATATAAAGTTCATTAAAGATTTCAGTTATATATTTAAGCCATTTTCACCCATGATTACTTTGGAGTCTACTGAACATCACTAGGATTTTCCCCCTCAGTATTTTGGGAACGATCTCCGTCCTGGTCTTTTTCACTCAACAATGGATTATTGGAGTTCAGCAGGGCAGAGAGATCCTGCTTTAAGTCAAACTGCCTACAAACACAAAACAAAAAAATTTTTTGTCTATTTTTCTTCTAATCGAGACTTCAGCTTGACACAGCGGCTGAAACGTCACCACATTTACATTACATTTACATTTACACCCTTTTCCAGAGCGACGGATACGGCTCAGATTAACATCTGCACTTTACTCCTAACACTCATACTCTATCTACAGTATTGTACTATATAAATAACATTTCATTTGAATTTTTTTCCTCCATGGCAAAAATGGGCTTCCACACTAGCTACAGGATAAAACACATTGTCTGACAAAAGAGGAGAGTTTTTAATTAAGTGATCTTTAGTGGTTTATTTGAAAATTCCTGTCATTGAAATTTTATACATAAATGTTAATAATTGGGGGGCACGGTGGCTTAGTGGTTAGCACGTTCGCCTCACACCTCCAGGGTCGGGGTTCGATTCCCGCCTCCACCTTGTGTGTGTGGAGTTTGCATGTTCTCCCCGTGCCTCGGGGGTTTCCTCCGGGTACTCCGGTTTCCTCCCCCGGTCCAAAGACATGCATGGTAGGTTGATTGGCATCTCTGGAAAAATTGTCCCTAGTGTGTGATTGCGTGAGTGAATGAGAGTGTGTGTGTGTGTGCCCTGCGATGGGTTGGCACTCCGTCCAGGGTGTATCCTGCCTTGATGCCCGATGACGCCTGAGATAGGCACAGGCTCCCCGCGACCCGAGGTAGTTCAGATAAGCGGTAGAAGATGAGTGAATGAATGAATGTTAATAATTGCTGTTCTGTAGCAAGGAAAATATGACTTGCAGAAACACATGCAAGTAGGATTGCTCAAAATCACACACACACACACACACACACACTCACACACACACACACACACACACACACACACAAGTATCAGCTCTAACACGACATAATACAGTTACAAGTAATTTAACCGACCATCTTCTATACTCTTGTTCCAAACACTTCCTTTTCCTTTCATACACATTTGTTTGTGTGTGCAGTGGTGTGTGTGTGTGTGCAGTGGTGTGTGTGTTTGTGTGTGGTGTGTGTGTGGTGTGTGTGCAGTGGTGTGTGTGTTTGTGTGTGGTGTGTGTGTGTGTGCGTGTGCGTGTGTGCGTGTGTGGGTGTATGTGTGTGGGTGTGTGTGTGTATGGTGTGTGTGTTTGTGTGTGTGTGTGTGTGTGTGTGTGCAGTGGTGTGTGTGTTTGTGTGTGGTGTGTGTGTGGTGTGTGTGTGTGTGTTTGTGTGTGGGTGTGTGTGTGTGTATGGTGTGTGTGTGTTTGTGTGCAGTGGTGTGTGTGTTTGTGTGTGGTGTGTGTGTGTTTGTGTGTGTGGTGTATGTGTGTGGGTGTGTGTGTATGGTGTGTGTGTTTGTGTTTGTGTGTGTGCAGTGGTGTGTGTGTGTGTGGTGTGTGTGTGTTTGTGTGTGGGTGTGCGTGTGTGTGTGAAAGGTGTGTGTGTGTTTGTGTGCAGTGGTGTGTGTGTTTGTGTGTGGTGTGTGTGTGTGTGTTTGTGTGTGTGGTGTGTGTGTGTGTGCTTGTGTGTGTGGTGTGTTTTGTGTGTGTGTGTTTTATGTGTGTGTGGTGTGTGTGTGCTTGTGTGTGTGTTTGTGTGTTTTGTGTGTGTGTGTGTGTTTTGTGTGTGTGTATGTTTTGTGTGTGTGTGTTTGTGTGTGAGTGTGTGTGAGTGTGTGTGTTTGTGTGTGTTTTGTGTGTGTGTGTGTTTTGTGTGTGTGTGTTTTGTGTGTGTGTGTGTGTGTGTGTGTGTTTTGTGTGTGTGTGTGTGTGTGGTGTGTGTGTTACCTGATTGGATGATGACCTTAGCACACTCATTACAGGGAAACAGAGTGACATAAATGGTGCATCCTTTCACATCCACTGAGGTTTTGTTCATGATGGCATTCAGCTCTGCATGACACACTGGAACCAACAGGAAGATGATAAAATAATAGATTTTTAGATTATAAAAATAAATAAATCAGCACTTTGTAAGATCTTGGACTGTTGAGATATTTGAATCTTGTAGGAAGCACAGATCTGTGACTAATTTGTGTTTCACTGGGATTAAAGAAGGAGCTTCATCAATCTGTTTACTGTGTTTCAGTCGTTTCAGGAAAACTAATAAATGTATAAAAGTTTTAGTTGTCTGGTTAGTGAACAACAATAATAATGAATTTTTGGGTTGATAATAAATTATTTATTCCTTTAGTCTTCAAAATTTTCAGAATTTTCAAAAATTCACACTGAGCAGAGAACAGGAAGTAAAACCCTGTGTTCACTGCATTTACATTTACATTTACATTTACAGCATTTGGCAGACTTCCTTATCCAGAGTGACGTAAAAACGTGCTTTGACGTCTCTATCAATGAAGATGTTAAAACAAGTTCACTAGGACACAATAATATTAACCTCAAAACTCTGTTGGGAGGAAATATAGCATTTTATTAAATAACGACATAAATCAAACAGGGTAAAATAAGTGCTAGTTTAAATTCAGGAAGATGAAGGTCTTCCGCCATCATTCAGTGACTCAGCTGTTCAGACAAGGGGAAGTTCATTCCACCAGTTCGGTGACAGAACAGAAGAGTCTGGATGTAGACCTCACTCTTACCCTGAGAGATGGTGGGACCAGTCGAGCAGTGCGGGTAGAACAGGACGGTGAATTCACAAACACTAAGGAGAATAAAGTCAAATCTAATATTTTAAAGCATTAAACTCACCGTACAGGTATTTTGTCTCCAGTTTGTACAGTTTATTCTTCAGTTTGTCCTCAGCTTCACGCGCCCATGGAAACTTATCCTCACAGCCATTGGGCATTCTGTTGAAACCGACTCCAACAATTTTTTTCTCCTCATTTACGACGCACGCACCCACCTAGAGTTAACATTAAATCTAACAGGTCATAATTACATAAAAAACTTAAAAGAGCAGCAAGGAATTTAACAACCATCGGCCTCTGAGCCTCAGACCATCTGTAAAGACCCTGTGAAGGTGTGAAATTCAGACATCTTCAGTAGGTTGGTGAAGAGATTGTAGATGAAAAACTCAATCTAAAAATTTCCCCTTAGAAAGTTCTTTTTCTTGTACATATTTGGAAAAAAAAAACAGTTTTACCACATCAATACTCTCAAGATGAATTTAGAGCGTGTTTGGTCAATCTTTGATCAGCACTATTTTAGCTCCGCCCACATGCCATCGGCATGGCGAATGTGGTAAATAAGAAGGATGATTAATTCAGTACTACAGAGTCACTGGACAGTTTGTGAATGCTTTAGTATTTCTCATATATTTCTGCATACAGCATGAGACACAAAACATCATCACAAGTCCTAAAAGTAAACAAAGTGAATGCAATCAAACAAATGAGCCAACAATAATATACTTCATTTAATTACTGAGAGAAATGATCCAACATTACATGTCTGTGACTGGCAGAAGTACGTGGACCTTTACTTTCAGTATCTGCTGTAAGCCCTCGTGCAGCCATAAACTGTAAGTAAAGTTTCTGTAACTTTTAAAAAAAATTAAAATAAAATTAGATTCTGTAAAAAAAATGAACAAGTATAACATATTTGTCTGATCTGTTTGATTGCGTTCACTTTGTCTGCTTTTAGGAAAATCTGATGATGTTTTGAGTCATATGTTTGTAGAAATATAGGATTTTCTAAAGGTTTCACTGTATATGACTGACTACCACACAACTGTCTTGGCAAATAGTGTTGACGTGAAGGATTGTGGGTAATTTGTCGATCCACACTGTTTCCAAAATAAGGAAAAGCAAAATCATTTTAATTCTGTGAACAGAGACTGAAAGTGTGGACATATTTTGTCCTTGTGGACCTCACAGTAATAATACAGTAACATTTCAAGTGCTGCATTTAAGGCAATGTGTCTGATACCTTTGTGTTAGGATCAGGGCTCTTCTTGGAAAACATCAGAGCAACAGCCATGTAATACACCTCGTCATCGTATTGTTCATGTGCCCTGTAGATGGTTGGAGAAAAGAGAGATCGAGCTAGAGTAAAGGATTTTGTCCCTTTTTTTCTGTTTGTTACTTATAAAGATAAATGATGAGGAAGTTAAGAGAGAGCAGCAGGAACAACAGCTACACAGACAAAACTCTGATTAAAGGGACTGAGATGTGAGTTTGAATGCATTTAGACGAAGCAGAACTCTTTGGGAACAGTATACATGGGGAATGAAATAGGATTTGACGGATGTGGCTGTGGGGATTTCTGATTCTTCAGAAATGAAGAGCTCTCGAATCAGAAGGTTTGATTGTATCCTGTATTTTCTAGATCAAATAGAACATCAGGATATAACTTGGATTATACTGGACTCTTGCTTATCTTACTTATGTCTTATAGGATTTTCCTTCTAGCATGTTGATATGATTTCTATGTTCTACTGTAACTATTTTTTTATACTCGTTTCTTCTATTTTATTTGACTTTTCATGACACGGCCAGGCGAAAAGCATTTTACTTCATGTGGTAAGGAATGATGCTACGTTCACACACGCAAAGCGAAAGGCGGTTTAATCAGAGCTGTACACTGCTATAGTCGACTGTACAGTCTGCAGTACAGACAATTTTCACACATGCACTTTATCTAAAACTTTGTGCATGTTCACTTAACCCTTAGTTCTGTGATGTTTAATGTAGCCCCAGAGCCCTGGAGAAATGTTGTCCCATTTCACTGTGTACAGCACCATCTAGATGTGGTTGAAATGACAATAAAAGTTCCTTGACTTGAGTGCTGGACACTAGATATGGGTGTGTTCTTCTTCTAGCACTGCTCGACCGGTCCCACTATCTCTCTGGGTAAAAGATAGGTACTCAACGAGAATCTTCACTGTTTTGGAACCAAAGTAGTGCAATGAACTTCTCCTAGACGTCTGAACAGCTGAGTCACTGACAGCCTCCAAATGGGTGAAGACCTCCTCCTGAAACACTTACTTTGAAAATAGTGCTTACTTATTTTTCCTGTTTTTAGACTGATAGTGGCCTTAGTCTGTGTCCTAGTGAATCAGAATTGATGTATTCATTGATGGAGAATTCAAAGCACTTTTTTGTAAATAAATGTAAATGCGTGTCCAACGAGGCGATAAAGTTAAATACTATGCAAACATGGAGCTACTGTCATTTACATTTACGCAATTCTGCCCTTATGCAGAGCAACCTATCACATTTTACCCAACTGAGCAGTTGGGGTTAAGGGCCTAACTCAAGGGCCCAGTGTTGGCAGCTTGGTGGACCTGGGACTCGAACACACAACCTTCTGGTCAGTAGTCCAACCACTTAGCCTCCACATCCCATGGTAAAACCATGATATTGGTGTGGCCAAAATAAATCTTAAAATTATAACTATAACATAATTAATGACAAATTAACAACATAAATAACATATTAATATTTATTGGAATATATAATTAAAATATATGGATTATATAATAATCAAATATAATTGGAGAATTAAATTTGCCAATATGATTTACCAGAAGGAACGGACCAAAACTGTACTACAGTGTTTCAAGTAGTACATTACTTACATTATTCTAGATATCTTAAAGCTGTGATTGCTAACAAGAGCTTTATTAAAAAAATGTTGAATGTTGGTAATTAGTGGTTTGATTTTCTTTGATTTGGATATTGTTAATGTTTATGAATAAATACTTTTCATTTAATTTTACAAAGTTGTGTACATCTGAATTTTATATTACTTTTTTAAACTATTTTAAATCCGGTTGAACGTTGAGGAATATTACATCTCTCACCTAACAATAGGGGTGACTGGTAGAGTCCAGATTAAGAAAACATCTCTGCACATACAATTACACAGTAACACAAATCCAAACAAAATATTTGGATAACAAACTTCCTAAACTTACTGCCCTTGTGGAGCTTGATTAGGGTTGTTGGCCATCGTACACCTTACGCTGCTCTGAATGAAAACACACACATACACGTGTAGATAGATACTCCAAGGTAAGACCAGTCTTGATCTATACGGTCTGCCGTGATAGCACCTTACTCATGCAAAACATAGGATGCACTCCTTAGTGGGACTGTTGAAACTTTGTCCAGGCAGGCCAGAAACATTTGTCACTAAGCGGCACGCAGGTCAGTACAATTACTTTATGGTGGCCCGTACGGGGAAGAATAACAGTTAAATCAAGACGATAAGAAAAATTGTATGTTCAAATAGGTATAAGCACAAGGAACTAGGAAAGTACCCATACCAAGAAATAGTTGAAAGCTTCCATCCCAGAAAAGAAATGAGTAAGACACCTTTGATACATTGGGTATCAAGGATTCCCCCGGCCCCTATCAGTCTCAAGGGGCAGGATACGGAATAACGGATGTTGGTGAAATGGACGCTAGTACTCCAGAAAACATTCGAGACCTATGTCAGGCCATGAATAAAGATGTTACTGTTAAAATTGAGGATGGTCTGGCACCTCCCCACTGAGCACCCAGGGTCTCTCAAGTAAGTTTAGGAGTAAGTTTTTTGTTCTCTATAAGCGGACAGGCAGGTGACCCTAGGACGCCACTAACACAGGAATTGAGAAGTAGAATTCAGGAAACAGGGAAGTAGATAGGCTATTCTCTGTTAATATGGATAAAATAACGAGAAGACAGTCTAAGCCTACTGCAGAACTTGCATGATAACAACCTACATCCATCCACCAAATGGATAGGAATGTTCCTAACAAAAACAAAATAAATCTACCAAACTGTAAAGTTATAGGTAAAGATTAAGATGAAATGCCCTAATTGTAGGAAAACAATGACAGAAAGAAACAACAGTTATGGACACATTAAAACTGAGGAAGAATGTCAGGAAATCAGCATAGATTTTGCAGTGCCTCTAAGACAAATGACACCTAAAAAAATTTGCTATTTTCTAATGATAAGAAAATAAGGTTTTATTTACGGTTTTTAACCCGACTATTGTTAGTACATGGACAGCGGTGTCCATGTATCCAACCACCAGGAACTAATAAAGTACAAAAATCTTGCAACAACCAACCTGCACAATGATGTACTGGATAGGCTTCATGACCTTGGCTTGCTGCGGAAACCAGGCCTCCAGTCCTCTGTGTCGCCTGCTACCAGAAACCAGGAGAGGGGATGCCGAAAGCAGTGCACGAGGATGCAGAAGCACAGTAAGCAGGCGGGTGTCCACGCTGGGCTAAAAACAAACCCTATCCGGCCGGCTGTCCCGTCCGTTCTACTAGCCAATGTTTGCTCCCTGGACTATAAACTGAACTACATCTGATTCGAACGTACTACACGGCGAGAGATTAGAAACTGCTGCGTCTTTGTTTTCACAGAGACGTGGCTCAGCGACAGAGTTCCAGATGCCGCCATACAGCTCGATGGACTCACCTTGTTTAGAGCCGACAGAAATGCAGCTCTGTGCGGTAAGACTCGGTAAGACTGGATTTCTCCAACCCCAACGTATCCAACAACTTATGGATGAGCCGTCTTGGCAGTCCATAGTGAATGAAGTACTTCTCCCACAGTACCTTAGCCACAGTGGACGCCTTCTGGTTCTTGGTGGGGAAAGCTGGTGTAATGATCAGTGATGACGAGAACATTAGAGGTGTTACTGGAGTCAGGCTCAAGAGATAGACATACACACTAGGGACAAGCGAGTACAGCATTATCTGTATCCGTATCTGTATCTGTTAACCATATGAATTATCTGTATCTGTATCCATACTCGGAGTGGGTGGGGCTTGTCTTGAAATGGGCGGGGCTTTAACCGGTAATAATTAATTTGTAATATTTATAACACTAGCTTACTACCTGTATGTTTTTATGAAATACAGCAAAAACGTGTCAGACACTCAGTGTCTGGTTACTGGTTAGAGACAGCTGAAGGTTTAAAAAAGAAAAAAAATCTCCGACAGGCAGAGACGCAATGCGAGTCGCATTCTACCAAGCAAGCACCACGTCTGAACGAACCCATGTTTACCAGAACTCTACTGGTTAGTAAGTACGTATTATTAACGTTACAACCCGAAGTAAAAAGCTGAAGAAACCCTAAACGTTAACGGAAAAGACCCGCGAACCCGAGTGACTGAGGGAGAGACAGAGAGCTGTTCTGTGTGTGACTGTGAGTGAGCAGAGCGACACACAGCAACACAGTACATCTGTATGTGTGTAGGGGAGGGGCGCTGTGACTAGCCTATCACTGTAGGGGAGGGGCGCTGTGACTAGCCTATCACAGAACGCTGACACAATCAGCTACCCAATGATGATTTTCATTCAATCCGAGCACAGATATTGACTCGTATTACTCGTATAATACTTGTACTCGGCAGAAGTGCTTTATCCGTACCGGATACTCGTTTCAGCCGAGTATCCGGCTCATCTCTAATACACACCAAGTCCATTGGGCCACTGCTAGTCAAGTGTGATAATGGTGCGACTGTTTTAGGCAATGCCTTCCTCTGGACACACCGAGCACATGTCTGACAATACTGCTCCATGTCAGCCTTCATCCGAGGCCAATAAAACCTCTCTCTAATGAACCCATAGATTTTTTTCAAACCCCAAGTGCCCAGAGTCATCATGCAATGACTTGAGAATGGTCACTCGGAATTTCTGATGCAGGAGCAACTGTTTTCTTTTGGGTTTATTTGGAACCTGTGTGCAACAAAACATCACCCCATCCTCCATCTCTAACCTCTACGTCCTTATGGATGCTTTTATTTACCCTGCTTGGATCTCTCTCCTTAAAAGCCCTCCACACTTCACCTAAACAGGGATCATCCTGCTGAGAGCATGACAGATCAGAATAACTCATCTTAGGAGTAAGAGCAAGGTCTAAAGTAGCTAGATTACAGTAAGATTTTGGACAGATGTTGGAGACCCACCCAAGGAAGTAACAGCCCGGCTACAGTTCCCAAAATTACTAGAATTACCAAACATTTGAAAGCTGCACAAGGCTTTTACACCAGAAGATGAGATGTTTGCCCATCTATCCCCTTCTCCCGTTCTTGGGTGAGGACGATGGGACAACGCACCAGCATCTATGTTTTGGTTACCAGGCCTATATTTCAGACTGAAGTCATATGATGACAAAGCTGCCAACCACTTATGCCATGCAGCATCCAATTTGGCAGTTGTCAACACATATGTTAACGGATTATTATCAGTCTGTACCTCAAACTTTGCCCCATAGAGATAGTCATGTAGTTTGTCTACAACAGCCCATTTTAGAGACAGAAATTCAAGTTTTTGCACAGGATAGTTCTTTTCTGAAGGTGTAAGGCTTCGGCTGATAAACGATACAGGACGAAGTCCCTGACCCTGATCTTGATACAATACCCCTCCCAAACCTTCACAACATGCGTCTACATATAACACATATGGTAGCTTGGGGTCTGTGAATGCCAACACAGGAGCTTGTGTAAGCCTTTCCTTCAACTCCCTGAATGCAGCTTCACAACTTTCATTCTGCCTATTACCAAAGGGATCTGATGCTTTGTAAAATAGCTTTTCAGGATTTTCTGTTCTGGTCTTTTTCAGGTTTATGTTTGGCAAACAACCCTGCAGCAATTGGTTCAAGTGGTGAGACACTTTAGAATAGTCCTTTACAAACCTACTGTAATAACCGCTGAATCCTAAGAAAGAGCGAAGTTCAGAAACATTCTGCGGTCTGGGCCAAGACTTGGAGGGATCAGTTAACACACCTTCCTGAGAGACAATGTGACGTAAGAAACAGAAGGCTGACAGAAGATGCGCTTATCTAACGACAATTTGAGTTATCGTTGAGGAGCCGTTGTTCATGTTAGTCCAGGGTCCTTCCAAAAATGATGATGTCGTCCAAATATATTAACACTTCCAACAGGTTCATATCCCCAACCGTCTTTTCCTTGACCCTTTGAAAGGTCGCAAATGGAGCCCCAGAAATACCCTGAGGCATCGTCTGAAATTGGTAGAACACCACTGGACAAATAAAAGCTGTCTTTTCTTTGTCAGCTTCACACAGTGGAATCTGATAGTATCCACTTCTGAGATCTAATACACTGAACCACTGACTTCCATTCAGACAGGTTAGAGCATCTTCAATTCTGGGGACTGTGTATTGATCTGGGATGGTGCGATGATTCAGGGTTCTGTAGTCCGCGCTCATCCTTATCTGTCCATTCTTTTTCCTCGCTACAACAATTGGTGAGGCGAAAGGACTGCGGGACTCAGAGATGATACCAGCTTCCTTTAACTTCTCCAAGTGTTGTCTGACATATTCAATGTCAGCTGGAGCGAGTCGTCTTGATCTTTCACAAAAAGGTCTATTATCGGTAACCCTAATGTTGTGTTGGGTGCTTTTCAAACAACCTACATCAAACTCACTACAGGAGAAAACATCTTTCCTTATTAGCATCTCTTTAGCCAGCTTTCTTTTCCACTCCTCAGGTACTGGGGAATCACCAAATTCAAAGGAGTCCAAAGTCAATCCTGTTTCAGCGCTACTTCCTTTAGATGAAGAATCAGAGTGCACAACATCAACTGGAAAGACATTGGCAAAGCGCATACCTCGTTTCAAAGTGACAGGGCGAGTGGAGACATTTCTGACTGTGACTCCAAGTCTTTTGGAGTGTGAAGCCGTAGCAGGTTGCACTTCTGCCGTTACCAGTAGCTCTTCTGAAAAACAGAACTCTTCGGGCTGATCCACCAAGAATGTTCTCCTGCGTACTTTAAGATTCCCCTAATTCGCCTACTTCCCCTGGACAGATTTTCACAGGCTTAAACCACGGAAACTACACAGTACCTTGACTGTTGTCAACTTTAACATCAGCACCGGCAATGACCCGTTCATATGCATCTTTAATTTCAGGATGCACTGTCAAGGTATGAAGAAAATCATTCGCCATTTTCTATTTACATGCCTCAACGAGTCTTTTCACCACAGATGTGTTTGTTCCCAACAAAATATTAACTTCACCTCTCACAGCGGGATCAAAACAAACCAACACGAGCGCATCAATGGTTTCAACACAGCGATACACAGCTGTGATACGGATACTGCTGGGAACTTACAGGTAAACCCCATATTTCCAAATTCTCAATTGGCATTAAGGGCAGATGCTTAAGATACTTGTTATAAAAGGATCTGTGTAGAAGAGTGACTTGTGACCCACTGTCAAGCAAGGCTCTGGCATAAACTCCTTCTATCTGAATGGGAATGATAGAACTAGGGCCAACTTTCCTATTTTTACTTGTTTGCACTTATTGGAACGTGTCTTACCCAGAGCATCAGCCCATTCATCTACCGAGCCCCGGGGAAGTTTCCCGTCTGCCGTTTGAGTTTATGAGAAATAGCTTATGCTACCCCTTGCTCTGTTTGATGATCGTCTCTCACCAGTTGCTAAGCTAAGATTTTCAGTAGACCCATGAGTTAAAGTTCCATTGTTGCTGTCAATAAACGAGACATCTCACTCTTTAACCCCCTAACTGCTTTCTCTCAATCTCAGATTCAGTAGGATTTGTTTTAACAGAGGCCTCACTCTTGACAGAGGACGCAGCAGACAAAGCAACGTTGGCCTGAACTGAGTTTCTGCTGTGCATCATATTCTCTTCTTCTCTGACCTCTTTCAAAAGATCAGTGAAAGAAAGTGGGTCATACTCATCCTCACCACTGGAAAATGTACGTGTCACCCCGGAAAATGTACGCAGTTTTCTATAGCTTGGACCCTCAGCAGGTGTAGCCAAATTACACTTCTGAACCAAGGAGTTAATGGCACCAACAAGCTCAGTGCTCAGTGACATTTCATGTGACAATGAAAACGTAGGAGCCTGGTTTGGATTATGTATGCACACTGAGCTCCTTCATACATTGTCAAAATAATGATGTGATGGTTTACAAAGATAAAGATCAATGAAATGTTGTTGTAACCATAAAAAGCCAATGTAACAAAACGTACGTTAAAATAAAGGACAAAAACGATTCCTATTCAACTAGCATATAGTCTTTGTCCCTGACCTCACACCAAACAGAGACATTAACAGTATTTGGAAGAGCATTGAAACCTTGAGAGGAACCAGAAGAAATCCTCATTTAGTGACACTGGACAGGATATAATGTCATTTCTACAACAGTTTGTAGAAACCTCTCATGGCAGTGTTATGGCCATCATTAGGCATATAATAATAATAATAATAATAATAATAATAATAATAATAATAATAATAATAATAATAATCTTTAAAACATAGATGTGGCTATAACAAAAATTTACATTTGGCAGACTCCCATATACAGAGTGACATTTTATACAGCAGTTGAGGATTAAGGGCCTTGTTCAAGGGCACATTGGTGGTCACCACCTTCTGATCAGTAGGTCAACACCTGAACCACTGAGGTACCACAATGCCAAGAAGATTTGATTTTCCAATGATATTTGTTTTAAACATTCTGTATTGTTTATGATTATGAATAAATACTTTTTGTTCATTTTTACAACGTGTGTGTACATTTGAATTTGATATTTGCACTGAAGCTACGTTACATAGGGAAAACCTGACTATCACACCCTTGTATGACTATCACACCCTTGTACGACTATCACACCCTTGTATGACTATCACACCCTTGTTGAACAACAGGTTTTCATATTTCCAATAAAGGTAAATTATAAAGCTATATATAAATTCTAATTATATAATTTTTAATTATATATTATATATATAATATATAATATATAATTTATATTATATATTATATAAAGACATATAATAATGTTTTATTGAATGCAGTCGAGGGGGCACGGTGGCTTAGTGGTTAGCACCTCCAGGGTCGGGGTTCGATTCCCGCCTCCACCTTGTGTGTGTGGAGTTTGCATGTTCTCCCCGTGCCTCGGGAGTTTCCTCCGGGTACTCCGGTTTCCTCCCCCGGTCCAAAGACATGCATGGTAGGATGATTGGCATCTCTGGAAAATTGTCCCTAGTGTGTGATTGCGTGAGTGAATGAGAGTGTGTGTGCCCTGCGATGGGTTGGCACTCCGTCCAGGGTGTATCCTGCCTTGATGCCCGATGACGCCTGAGATAGGCACAGGCTCCCCGTGACCCGAGGTAGTTCGGATAAGTGGTAGAAGATGAATGAATGAATGAATGCAGTCGAATGCATTCACTGATATTCACTTGTGGAGGCTTAAGAGAATGTCTTTATATAACGTTGTTAGTAATAATGATCATAGAGCCACAAGAGGAATATCAATTCATACATACTGTAAATATATTTTTCACTACTGGAGGATTTCTCTCCATGTCACTGTCACTCTCCAGAAGAAAACTACTATAAATGTAGTTAATGTGGATATTTACAGAAAATT